>NW_014639005.1:33406-86791 GCF_000747765.1 Moesziomyces antarcticus | reverse complement strand
CCCCCCCCCCCCCCCACACGCCAAGTACACGCGGGTCTTTGCAACCCCTCCCCTTTGGCACCAACATCCGTGTTCGTAAGGCTATGTTTCCTGCAACATCCGAAAGATGAACCGTGTCACAGCCGAAGTACGGTTATGAAGGTCAGAGGTGGCGAAGGGGACGGCGGAACTTGACAGCGGTACAAAAAGGGCCGGCGGGTCGGCTCTTTTTCTTTTTTTTTGGGAAACTCAAATGCCGCGGCAGCCAACGTGACCCCGCTATGATGCCGCCGCCACACGTGCCCGTCAACGCACCAACCGAACTTGAGCTGTCGTCCAACCATATCAGCGCCCACTTCACGTGTGTACCACCAATCATGCGTCGAATCGATACTGGCTCCAGCAGAGCTTCAGATCGATACGATTGCTCGGCCGCCCGCCCAAGGCAGGGCAGAGACGAGTGGCGGTTCTGGCTCTGTCCAGGTCAGCGGCGACG
The DNA here is from genome assembly GCF_000747765.1 of Moesziomyces antarcticus. Classification (NCBI taxonomy): domain Eukaryota; kingdom Fungi; phylum Basidiomycota; class Ustilaginomycetes; order Ustilaginales; family Ustilaginaceae; genus Moesziomyces; species Moesziomyces antarcticus. Next base: position 86,316 of record NW_014639005.1, on the reverse strand, counting down.
TGCGCGCTCCAAGTGGCATTGCTCGACCCGAGCCATGCCATGTGGTGGAGAAGCTGTCTGCGCTGTCAGGTTCCAAATTGAGCCGTCTTCCCGCTGGCAGGGATCAGGGTGGTGACGCTTTGTTCGATTCTAGCCCTTCATCCCCCTAGGATACTGTGTCGCAGCGCCAAATGGCTACCACGAGAGAATGGATCGCTGGATTCTGTGACCGGATGACCGTGTGTGCAGCGACGTATGACCGATGTGTGACACTCTACAGCACACGGTCAAGAGAAAAAGCCGTGGTCCAGAATTCTCGCAGCCACACCTTCAATGGCAGTGCTGATGGTGCCCTCTAGAGGTACGGTCAAGCGAAGTGCGCATTGTAGTTCCGTCGATGCTGGCGTTTCGAAGGTGGCGACTGCATAGTCCACACATTGTTGAGTCGGCAGCGACCAAGTTTGGCGGATTCGAGGTTGCACTGCTTTGTGAGAGGCTGGATGTGGATGCGAGTGCGGTGGATGGTGCAGCTGGTCTGCATCGTCGTCGTCATCGTACTCAGCGCAGTTTCGGTTCGGACGGGAGCGCAGAGTCGGGTCGTAGATCATGGGCGAATGCTGGCAAATCCGTGCTGCAAAATGCAACCTTGACTTTACACAAACCATCTTCACGCTTGCGGGTTCGTGGCTGAGGTATCGTGCAGTGTTCGACACGAGGTCAGCATCAAAGCCACAGCTTGCGGGCTGTACCGCAAGACTGCGCTTCGATACGGATCGACTACTTGAGCGGAATTTCGACACCACAGAAGAATGCATCTTTGGATACGAGACCTTGGTTGCCTGTCACGACTTGCCGATGTATGTGAGGCATTGTTCGGTTACTAAAGCGGAACCCACAGCGAATGATTTGACTTGGTCCAGACCGTCAACGGCAAACCGAGCTCACCAAGGGTATGACATGCGTGATTCGATCAGCGCTGGCAGTTGGGTGTCACTACGAAGCGGTACCGCCAAAGGCATGCGCTCGGAATCGATGGCAAAACTGTATCGCATGACGACGTTCGGCTCGATACAATATGTACGCACTTGGTGGGCAAGCCTACAAACCGGTGCCTCAACAAGGATGATCGTTCGAGTTGTCAGACCGTGGCAGTTTGGACGTCACTGCCAACCCGACCGAAACGCAGAAGTACTGGCGCTTGCCGGGCGTGACAAGTACGATTTGGTTCCGCAAAAGAATAGACTGCGGGACCTGTCTAGACATGGCGGGCAGTTTCAAGTGACAAGCGCAATTGCAGCATGATTGGGTGCTGGGATGACCGTTGCAGCTGACATGCGTGTCTCGACTCTGTCAAGACCATCAATGTGGCGAGGTCACGATTGCAACATGCATTCGACTCTTTAGACCCATGCGACCATCTGCACGTCACCATGCTGGCGTTTGCAAGTCGGTATACCGGCGCTTCCAAGTCTCCACCAAGCACATGGGTACCACAGCATACATTGTTGGATGCCACATCCTCTATCCCCGCGGGCAACTCGCAGGTGCAAAGGTGGAATTACCGACCTAAAGCGTACCACAAAGGTTCCGACTCGATAGCATCCATCCTGGCACTTTTGAGCATACAGCTACGGACGCAAACCAAATGCATCGTTCACCGCCATATGCTGACGAGGTGGCGATGCTGCAAACAGCAGTACCAGGCGCATCCAAGACGCCCCCCAAGCCGACTCCCCACCTCGAAGAACAAGTACGCCTGCAACCCTCGTTTCCGAAACATGATCAATGCGCCCAACCGCCAAAAACGTTCCCCCGCACCCATCTTCTCCACTGCCCTTACCCATTCTGGCTTCGTTCGACTATGAGGCATACTGCTGCCACTTTGACCTCACATCAACAAAGGTCGATACTACCAAAGAACATTACGATTCGACTCACATCGACCCTGAACACTGGCGCACTGTCCACATCGACCCGGGACTGCCACCTTGTACTGCGAATGTATACGCATTGTTCCTATCTCTACAAATACAACCCATCCCAGGTGGTGCGCTACTTGGTCGCGGCAATCCTGGCGCGCAACCTCGCCTCGAGCTTCTCCATCATCTGAGGCAGACCCTCCTCCTCGCCGGCCACGCCGCCACCTACACCCCCCGACGCAGTCATGGGTTTGCGTTCGGGCAGATGCAGATCCTCGTAATACACCGCCTTGCGCGTATGACCCATGCGCCACAGCTTGAACGTCTTGAGCATCTCGCCCAACTCGCGCGCCACGGCCGAGTCGCCGTTGGCCGAAGCCAGTGCTCGCAGTCGCGCGCTGCGCACCGCTTGGATCCACTCGACCTGTCCACGCGGCAGATACTCGTTCGAATACGGCACCTCGCTAAACTCGATCTGCTTCATCGCCTTCGCCCCCACGCACGGCACCGTCGCCAACTTGGTTGGTGTCGAGCTGGAAGGCCACATCCAGTTGTACAGCCGACCCAGCAGTCCTGGAGCCCGCACATCCGCATCCACATCTGCCCCCGCCTTGGCGCCGCTCACGGGGCACACGGCATCCCACGGCTTGACGGGCACCTGTGCGGTGGCAAAGGGGCAGCCGGGGCTGGTGCGCAGCGGAATGTCGAGCAGCGCATCGAGCGTGCGGATGAGCAGCGAGTGGTCGCCCGAGACGCCGTCAAAGTCGTCGACCCCCCAGCCGTGGAAGCCCTGAGCGTGCGACATCCAGACGTCCTTCTGGATCTTTTCCTCCTTGAGCGTGTCGAAAAAGTGGCGGAAGGCGGCCTTGAGCGCGACGTGGCCTCGTTGCAGCGCCTCGGCGGCCTCGTCATCGCGACCGTGCGCCATGAGCGTCTGGCACTGCGCGATGGAGCGGTAGAGCTCGAGTGCGAGCGTCTCCATCTCGTAGAATACAAAGGCGTTGTACCTCTCTGCATCGACGACCGACTTTTGCGCCATGTGTCGCATGTTGGAGTAGGCCATTTCGAGCTGGCCGTCGTGCTGGCGGATGACGTTGACGAGCGTCATCGAGTAGAGGCAGCCGCCGCTGGACTCGATGCCAAAGTAGGCGTTGAGCCAGTGGAAGGGCTTGGCGATGGATTCGGGCAAGCGCAGCGACTTTTCGTCTTGGGCCATGGCGACGACGGGGAGCGTGCCCCAACGATAGAGGTGGATCAGATACGCCATGCACGCCAGGAAGCCGAGGCGGGCGTTTGCGTCGAGCGTGGGCAGCGTCGCCATGACTTGGGCGACGTCGATGCTGGCCAACGACTGCTGGAGCCAGAGGCGGTTGTCGTCGATGCGTCGCCTCAGCTGGGCATCGGTGTAGTTGGGGCGCAGTTCTGGCGTGACGAATCGGGGCGGTGCCTGCATTGCCACCGAATCGTAGATGTGAAGGCACCTGGGCCACGAGGCGCGATAGGTCGGGTTGGGTGGCCAGCTGCCTGCGCCCTCGATGCGGATCATGCGCTCGAGCGCTTCGGAGACGCTGGTGGAGAGTGCCGACTCGAGCTTGGGAGCGAGGTCGGCGGCATGGCCGATGGGTTCGTCGAGCACCGACGTGGCCGACGACGAGAGGTGCGAGCCGTTGCGGCCGAAGTCGGGCGTGCGAAGTGCGTCCAAGGACGACGACGACGAGCTGCGGCTGCTCGTTTGCAGCGGACGCGACATTGTTGGGAAATGCTATGCAGAGGTGATGTTGGGGGTGTGACTGAGGCGGATGCAAGTGTGACGACGATGCGCGAGCGATGGAGAAATGCAATGCGATGGGATCCCAGTGACTGATGATGGTCGGAAGTGATCCGATGGATATAGGACGGAGGAGGCGAGGATGGGGAGGCAAGGCAAGGCAAACGAGGCGGGCTGATAAGTGCCAGTAACCGCGGCGATACGGTTTGGCTTTGGTCTCTCGCGCTGAGCAGAGTGCAACGTCGGTGTTGCCGCCGAAACGAGTGAGCAGCAGCAGCAGCAGCAGGACGGGGTAGCCGACAGGGCACAACCGCCGTTTCGTGTGCGGAATGTGCTCTTCCACCACCGCTCTCGAATCGGCTCGAAGCCGAAATGCGTCAGCCGCGCACCGCTCTCTCCATCTCGGTCCGCTTGCTTTCTTTCTTTCCTTCCCCACCGCACGGCACGGCACTCTCCATGGCAACCCGCCGTTGCTGCGGAATAGAGTATCCGCCGTCGTATTCGAGTGCAGCAGCTGTTGAGTTTGGAGGGGGCACGCACCGTCATATGCATGCTCGCTTGGATGCCTCGATGCCAAATGCGCCCAAGCCGTGGATCCAAGGCATCCGTTCGTCCCTGCATCGGCGCGTCCACGCGGCACCGTCAAATCCGAGCTTTGCGAGTTGGACCCCTGTTTTTTACCGAAAAAAAAAGACTGGAGCTGGGACTTCCGATGCAGGTCGTGTGCTGCAAAAGAATTGCTCGCCGGCTGGCTGCCTAGGCGAAACAATGCCAAAAAAAAAAAAAAAAATCTCTCCGAAACATCGCACTCGGCAGTGTCGTCACGAGGCTCCTCCGGCTATTGACGCTCCACTTTTGGCTTCTTTTCTGTTCTAGTTGCCTTTTGCTTTTTACCGACGAATCTCACATCGACGGCTACTTGCACATCCGCTGCCAATAGCCGGGATGCAGTCCGATAGATGAAGTGAAGTTGCGGATCGGAAGATCGGGCCGTAATAGCATCCGCTGTGGGCGATCCGAACGGTGAACGGAATTGAAGTGCAGAAACCACATGCACAAGGCGTGAGATGTTCCTAGCCCATTGCATACCGTGGTTGCAAAGCGCCTCTTCCTCTAGCCGCGGCCATCTTGGCTGGCTTATCGAGACTTGATCTCTGCATTGTTTTTGTTGATTTTCAATTCGACTCTCGCCTGGCACCTCTACCCTCGCCTACGTTCGCTTGGCCAGGCTTGTAAGGCGGCCCAGCCCACACGGCGGATAAGAGGTTGGATGGGTTGGGTTGCGGTGGAATTCCGATGTCGATCCCGTTTCACGCGATGCTGGTGTCCTAAGCTATCGACGGTCCATCGTGCAGTGCCGATCTGTTTGGCCCCCTCGCCAGTTTTTCCCTTCGGAGTTGGAAACCAAAAGGGAAATGTCCCAATGGAAAGCGCATCTCCCGCACGGTTGAAGACTCGAGCTTCTTTTTCGAGTGTAAGGTCGCAGCAGCTCGGCAAAATGCAGTTGACGCAGCTGAGGACACCCCACCGAGAGTAGCCGAGGGCCATCAATCTGTGAATGTCGTCACGCCCCGTCGTGTGGTCTTGCCGTCGTATAGAATGGCACACCGTTATCCGCACGACCGTCTGCAAGCGCAGCCAACGTTCTTGCTCGGTAGTCGCGGGGAGTAGATGCAGGGTCCCGCTTTCTCCTTCCAGAAGGGAAGGTGTTGTGCTGCAAGAGATGACGAGAAGTTTTTTCGAGCTTGAATTGTTAGACCTCACCTTTCAGCAGATTTGAGGATTTGTCAGGCTGAGGTGGCGTCGCGTCAAGGCATGTGGAGTTGGACGCGTAAATTGCGACAAAGTGCGGCGCGTTCGACTTGGCCAAAGCTTTCGAGAAAAAAGAGCAACTGCGGAGCGGCAGTTTTTTTTTTCTTTCTGGACAGTCACGAGCCGCCGCCATCTCGAAAGTGTCACACACTCGTCAGCGGCACAAAAAGCCCACATCACATCCCCAACTCCGAGTTCCGACCGACTGCGGCGAGGAGGAGGAGGAGCGGAAAGATTAGACTGGCTACCACCAACTACACCCTCGACTCAGCCCAACCTTGTTTGGCACAGCAGCAACCGCTGTTTCTTCCGCTTCCGCACCTCCGATCCCGCACGGCCATTCCCGCAGAGCTTTCGCAAACGGCGCTCTCTCGAACAAAGCTCGCGAGCCTTTGTACGACCTCACCAGCACGTATATCACCGTCTCCACCTCCGCTGCTCAGCCATCCCACCACCACCATCATGTCTTGTATCGCCTTGCGATGAGCTCCACAACCACGCGTACCAGCGCAGTCGTCGACGGCAGCGCTGTCGGCGGCGGCGGCATCGGCGCGCAGGCTGCTCGCCCCGAGCCTCCACCGCTGCCCGAAAAGCTCCAGGGCCTCCTCGACCGCGTGCGTGCGAATCAGTCCGACGTCAACCTCTTCTCCGACCTCCTCCATGCCGCATGCGAATACCTCGACTCGGGCAAGGCAAAGCAGTCCCACATCTACTGCTCGCAAGCAAGGCCATGCGACTTTGAACTCGAATCATGCATGCTCCGCATCTTTAGCTTCCGCGCCAAGGATCAGATTGACAGGTGGCGCACTCGCATCACCTCCGCCATCTACTCCAACTGCCTCGACTGCTACAAGGGCTTCCTCAGCGCAAAGCATCGCCTCCGCACCGTCTACCTCTCCACCTTTCCCCCCGACAAGCTCGACGCCTTTTTCGCCTACATCGACGTCGTCGAGGAGGAACTCGCTCTCGCCGCACTCGAAAAGGCCGGCCAATCCCCCGGCGACGTCCTCCGCAAGCTCTCTCGCGCCGAGATCTACGCCGTCCTCACCTTGGTCGCTTCGCCCACCGCACACAAGCTCCACGCCGCTTTCAAGCAGCTCATCAAGCTAGACCAGCTCCCCAACATCCAAGAGATCCCAGCAGGCCTCTTCACCCTCGGCATCGACGATGATCCAACCGTACGCGCCTTTGCCGCGCGCCAGCTTCTCCTCCTCAAACCCCTCCCACACGACATGGCCATCCTCTCCGCCTTCCAGAGCGCATTCGATCGTGTCCGCAAACGCTACGCAGACGAAGCTACCGTCGCAGACTGGTCCCTCCTCTCCGTCCTCATCAACAACTCCGTCAACCTCGCCGTTCTACTCACCCCGACCATCCTCAGCCATGTACACGACCGTCACGACCGCTTCACCGACGTCCTCAAGGCCTACTCGGTCCTCCTCAAGCTGCGCGGTCCCGCAGTCTGGTTCAACATGATGGCAGATGCGGCTGCCCAGGGCAGACCCGACGACGAGTATCCCACCGTCATCCTCTCCGGCATCCTCGACAACCCTCACTTCACCAAATCGCTTTTTGACTCGTCGCGCTCCGTCAACAACCCGCGCGAAAAGGCGCTCTTCTTCGGCTGGATGCGCAGCCACCTCGACAGCCTCCGCTTGGTCGGCGGTCAACTGTCCAGCGAAGCCATCAAGCGCATCGCCAACTTCCTCTTTGAGCGCATGCAGCAGGGTCACGTCCCCACCGACAGCCGCGCCGTCGCCTTCACAGAAGCCATCGACCTCGTCCTCCACCACGCAGACCAGCACAACAGCAGGCAAGTCGTCGACCTCTACGCCGCCCCCATCACACAGATCGCACTCGCCAAGGACAGCAAGGCAGACGACGCAACCCGACGCGCCGCGCGTGATCTAATCGCACAGGCCTTCGAGCGCGATGCCGCCAACCTCGTCTCGGCCTTGGAGAAGCTCTCGGCGCTTTCGGCGCGTAACAACAGCTTAAGAAGGGAAAAGTTCAGGGGACTGCAAAACGCAAAGAGCTCGTCAGAACTGGCCAAGTTGAAGGCGGCCTCCACAGCCTTCTACGACGACCTAGCAAAGCTTCAGTACCCGGCCCTCGAAGTCTGCAGCGTCTTGTGGAGGGAGGTCTACAATGTCACCGGCGCCGGATCGTCCGAGGAAGGCGCCAGCATCCTCCTCGCCGCCTTGGCTCGCATCGCGATCTGCACGCCACCCACCTTGCAGACGCACATCTTCAAGCCAGTCGCTACCGATATCCCGCCAGCACACTATGCCCACGAGTCTCGCGTGCGGCAATCCATCGCCAGCATCCTCAGCGCCTTTCGATCCATGCGTCGCACCGACTTTGCCGCGCTGCTCGCCGACTTTGGAGAGTTTGTCCGCGAGGACGAATTGCAGCAGCTCTGCACCTCGGACGCCTACAGCCTGCTTCTGCTCAATCTCTGCCCGGATCCGGACGTGTACAAGCCCGCGCAGAACCTCCTCCGACAGGCGTTCAGCTCCGTCGAGAGTCGTGCCGACTGCTTCCGCATCCTCTTTCAGATCAACCATACCGCCTCGCTGCGGGCCTGCGCCGACTACCTCCCGCTCTTCATCAACGCCACCGTCAAGATGGTCGAGGCCAACGACCTGGCCAAGTGGATGGTGCGCAGCTTTGCCGACATCGTCGAGGTGCTCGCCGGCAGCACAGACGGCCTCCTCCGCCCAGGCACTTCCTGGACGCTCGTCGAGGATCGCTCCACGCTACAGGCCGTCGCGCTCAAGGCGCCCACCATCTGGCGTCTGATGTGCGAGAGTGTCGCCTCCATCTTCAAGCGCACGCCCGCATGGTCCAACCTCCTCCCGCGCGAGGAGATGGTCGCATGGTTCCGTGACGTCACCATCTTTGCCTCGGAGATGGTCGAGGCCTTGGCCGTCTTTCGCAACGTCGTCCGTCGCGCTGCCGAAGCGCCAGGGCGATGGACGGGCAAGTCGGGTGCCGACGATGGCGACGAGATCGACCTCGCCGAAGACGAGATGATGGTCCGCGCGCTCGCCCTGCCCCTCGAGTCGGCCACGAGCTGGCTGCGCATGAACGACGAAGACATCCTGCGCGAGACGCACTCGTTCATCCTCAAGGCGCTCGACCAGTTCGGAGGCGAGTACGACCTGCCCACCAAGTCCAAGACAAAGATGCTCGGCTTCATCAACGAGCAGATGGCCATCAAGGACGCCTCGGCAAGACACACGCTGCTCTCCCTCGACGAGCTCGCTGACCTCAAAGTGCGTCTCGATCCGGACACGGGCGTCATCGAAATCAGCGACGAAGACGAGGACACCAAGACGACGCAGTCGACCGCCGGCGCCTCGAGCTCCGCCCCCCAAGCGTCGGGGTCCTCGTCGGCCTCCAAAGATGCCTCCCGATCATCCACCTCCTCCGCGTCCGGACGCACAAAGACGGAAGCCGATAACTCTCACTGGTGGGCTGGCGTCGGCAATTTTGGGCTCAATACAAAGAGTCAAGAGCGACGCAAGAACAGACTCAAGCAGTCCAAGCTCAGCTTTGCCAAGGTCGACCCGAAAGATGTCATCGACATCGACAGCGACGAGCGCTCCACCCCCGCATCGGCCAAGAAGCCAATCACACTCGACTTTACCCGCCCCAAAACTGCGCCCGCGCCCGCACCCTCCGCTCCCATCAATGCGTATCGCGGAGCGGCTGCGCGCGGTGTGGGCCCGTCGCTTGCAGGCACATCTGCGAGCTCCCGAAACAACATCCCCAAGGCGAGCACCGGCAAGATGGCACAATTACGCCAGGAGCTCGGAGGCGCGAGCCGCAACTGGAAGCCCCAGAACGTCAATGTGCGCTCGAACGACACACGCTGGGGTCGCAACCACGACGACGACGTGACGGTCAAGGCGCCCGCTGCTGTCAGCTCCGTCACCGGCGCCCTAATCAACAAGATGCCCGGACCGACCACCGATGCAGCCAGAGCGGCCGCTGCGCGCAAAAAGGCAGGCAGCACCGACAGCGATGCCACCACCTCGTCGTCGTCTTCATCCGAGTCGAGCGACGACGAGACCGAGGCCAAAGGCCTTGCGGCGTTACGCGCCAAGCCGGATCGTCCCCGAATCTCGAAACCCGCCCAACCGCAGCGGCGTCAGATGATCGTCAAGGAGGACTACCACCTCGAGCGCGCCCGACGCGAGCGCGCCGATGCCGAGCGCAAACGCATCCTGCGCAGCCCGCCCGACTATTCTGCGCTCCACAGAAGCATTCTCTCCTGGGCGTACGACCACGAAGGCGACCGTCCGCCCCAATTAGGTGGCCACGAGACCAACTACCGACGCGTCCAGGCTCAATTCTCGAACGCCGGCGACTATGGATCCGTGTTTGGTCCGCTTCTGTTGCTCGAGTGCTGGGCACAGTTTCGACAGGCCAAGGAGGAGGCCGAGGGCTCCAACGAGCCGACCGTGCCGCTCGAAGTCGCGGGTCGATCGACGGTGGACTCGTTCATCGACATCAACGTCACCATCGCTCCGGATCTGCTCCCGCCCACCGTCAACTTTAGCGACACCGAGATCGTGCGACTCAAGGAGAGGACGCCAGCGATCTCGGGCAAGCAGCCGAGGATCGTGCTGGCCAAGGTCGAGGCGTTCAAGCGCCATCCGCAGGGACACCAGTTGACGCTGCGATGCTGCCTCTCCCAGGACCGCCAGGGCGTCAGCACGGCCCTGGTGAATCGATCCAAGTGGGAGCTCAAGAAGCTCTTCTCGCTCACCACGCTGCACCGCGAGTTTGCGGCGTTGATGGCAGCGCCCTACTTTGATCTCTTCTCGGACGTCATCAAGGCGCGCGTGGCGCCCAAGCCGACGCTGTCGGGCGAAGAGGTGAGGAAGGCCATGCAAGGGTATCAGGTCAACGAACCTCAGGCAAGGGCCATCCTGGGCTCTCTCGCCACCGAAGGCTTTTCGCTCATCCAAGGACCGCCAGGTACGGGTAAGACCAAGACCATCTGTGCCTTGATCGGCGCGTTCGTTTCGAACCGCAAGGGTCCATCTACCTCGGTGCAAGCAGGTCAAGCGCAGGGCAAGGTCGGGGCGACCAAGAAGATCTTGCTGTGTGCGCCGAGTAATGCGGCCATCGACGAGGTAGCCAAGCGTGCCAGGGCGGGCATGCGGCTGGCGGACGGCAAGACCTTCCACCCCAAGGTGGTGCGTGTGGGTCGAGACGACAGCATGAACGTCAGTGTCAAGGACATTTCGCTCGACTACCTGATCGACCAGCGCTTAGAGAGCGGCGGCGCGTTCGATGCGAACCGGAACAAGGCGGGCGCGGACCCGAGCGCGCTGCACGCCGAGATCCACAGCCTCAAGATGCAGCGCGAGCAGAAGCAGGCCGAGCTGTCCGAGGCGCGTGGCAGCGGAGCGCAGACGCTCGTGACGCAGCTCGAGGCCGAGATCCGCAACCTGTCGGCCAAGCGGCTCGGCGTCATGTCGAAGCTCGACGAGGCCAAGGACAAGCAGCAGAGCGCGCATCGACAGCGCGAGGCGGACCGGCGGCGCGCGAGGATGGAGATCCTGGGCGATGCGGACGTGATCTGCACGACGCTGTCTGGCGCTGGGCACGAGATGCTGGCGGGCGTGTCGTTCGACTTTGAGACGGTGGTGATCGACGAGGCGGCGCAGGCGGTGGAGCTGAGCTCGATGATCCCGCTGCGGTACGGATGCAAGCAGTGCATCATGGTGGGAGATCCGAACCAGCTGCCGCCGACGGTGATCTCGCAGCAGGCGGAGAAGCTGGGCTACTCGCAGTCGCTGTTTGTGCGCATGTTTGAAAAGGCGCCGCAGGCGGTGCATCTGCTGAGCATCCAGTATCGAATGCATCCGGAGATCTCGGTGTTCCCGTCCAAGGCGTTTTACGATTCGAAGCTGCTGGATGGACCCGATATGGCGGAGCTGACGCGGCAGCCGTGGCACAAGTACGAGCTGACGCGGCCGTTCAAGTTTCTGTCGACCAAGGCGCCCGAGTCGCCGGGGCGATTCCATTCGATCATCAACCGCGAAGAGGCCAACGTGGCGCTGGCGCTGTACGAGCGGCTGCGCACCGACCATCCGCGCGAGAACTTTGACTACCGCATCGGCATTGTCACCATGTACAAGGCGCAGGTGTTTGAGCTGCGGCGCACCTTCCAGCAGCGATACGGCCAGGACATTGTGGAGCGCATCGACTTTAACACGGTCGACGGCTTCCAGGGACAGGAGAAGGACATTATCATCCTCAGCTGTGTGCGTTCGGCGGCGGAGCCGCGCAGCATCGGATTCCTGAGCGACCGACGACGTCTGAACGTGGCGGTGACGCGTGCCAAGAGCAACCTGTTTGTCATTGGCAATGCCGAGCATCTGCGACGCGGCGATGCGATCTGGGAAAGCCTCGTGGCGACCGCCGAGCAGCGCGGAGCCGTGCAGCCCATCACGGTGGCCATGCTGCAAAAGGGCGACCGCACCTTGGCCAAGAACGCGGGCGGTGGCGCGGAGAAGCGTACGCCGCCGAACGCCGCCACCGCCGCACCCTCGCCTGCCCGACCGCCTGCACCTCCAGCTGCGGCTAGCATCAAGAAGGAGGCCGCGCGGCCACCGGCACCGCCACCAGTGCGACCGCCCGGTATGCCGCCAGTGCGGCCGCAGTCGGGTACGCAGTACGCGCCGCCACCCGTGGCGCGGTGGGGCGCGAACGCGAACGGCACCACGCCCGGCCGGCCGGAGGAGAAGAAGCGCAAGACGATCGTCACCGATGCGAACGTTGCGCCCAAAAAGCCGCGCGTCGACAATGCCCACGCCGGTGCGGCTTCGCGGCCCCACCCAGCGCCGTCGCGACCACCACCGCGCACAGGTGCACCGGCCAACGACCTGCCTGCGGGCAAACCGCGTGTGCCCAGCGCTGCGCCCAGACCCTCGCCGACGGGTGCCAATGCGAGCGCAAACGCTCGCGGGCTCGCGGCGCTGCCCAAACGACCCGCGAGCCCGCCTAAACCGTCGAGCGCCGCACTCAACGCGCTGTTTGTCAAGAAGCGGCGCTAGCGTTATCATAGCAACCGAACTTTCTTTTTCCGAGCATCCTGTTTTGACACCCCATCATCATCATGTGTAACTGTAGCAACTCATTCCTCAATTGCATCGACATCGTTCAGAAGAAGTTGCGACCTAGGCCGACGTTGCAGATGAGCGCAGGCTGCACGACCACATTGGTGCGGTGGGGCGCCGCGTGGCTTGGAGCATCGCCGACGCCGCCGGTGGCCCAGTGGCAAACGTGCACGTATGGACTCAGTATACTGTACGCACTTTGACGTGCTGCGCGTGCGCGTGTGGCAGATCTCGCCTGAGTTTCTGTGGCACTGCTGGGCGCTGCTTGCGTTTGCGGTCGGCGCACATCCAACATGTGGACGAGCTTGGATGCGAACGGGATGGTGCCAAGTGGCAGGGACTTGCTGTGTCACATTGAGTTTGGCGCGCACATTGCGCCGAGGCGAGGGAGCCGCCAGCCGTATTGCGATGGACGCTGAGCACGAATCGTGCATGGATCTACTTGTTGGCCATCGCGCAGGCGCTCACATCGCCCGAGCGATCAAATGTCCATCGCCTTGCCGTCTCGCTCGCAAAAATCCGCCTGCTGCGCCTGCAAGCGGTACGGACGTCATTGGTCGCGAGACGATGAATGGAGGCGAGCCATATGAAAATGCCCGACGCTTGGTCGGCTTGGCAACCGCCGTGGCCGCGGTGGCCGCAGTAGCCGTGACAAGTGTGTGTCAAGCCCTGGACCATGACGCATCAGATGATTCGCTAGCAGCAGTGGTCGAAGAGGTGGTTTGGAACGTGGTGTGCCTTGGCGGCGTTCAGGAGGCAAACTGCCTTGATCTCGAAGCTGAGAATGTTGCGAGGCAGCGGACCGTCGTATCAAGAATATCAATGCGTGCGGTCGTCGGACTAGCCCTCGGTGTTGGAGTAGGCACCTACATTGCTTCGAGTCGCGCGCCATGCTGTTCAAGGCTCGTCACGCTCGCCCCTCGGCATCGGTTCTGTAACAGGCAACAGCTGGACGCGAATCAGCTCCCGATGCATCTTGCGTCTTCGCTCGCCGACGTCGGCAAGTCTTGACCATTCGGCCTGCTTGCCTCCGTCTGCCACAGAACAAAGTCCCTCACCAAAGCTGTGGCGCCGGCGCCACCAACGCCTTCAGCTTGCAACCTTGTCGCTCGCCGCCCTCACTCGGGCGCTTGCGTAGTCCCGTCCCGCGACCTCTCGCCGCCTGCCATTTGAAACGACCGCCGGAGCTACCAACGATCTTCCCAACCGCATCATGTGTATTGTGGCATCTCTTTGAATCAGTATCGTTCAGAAGAAGTGTCGACTCACTCCATCCGACGACGGCTGCCGCCGCTGCATCATACATGCCATGGCTTACACTTTGGACATTAACCCTGTCCGGCCTCCTGGCTGAACATTCATTTAGTTTTCATCAAGGGCACCGCGGCTAGCTCATCGCCCAGCTGCAACCGTAGCGACGTCGAGGGGAAGTCCTCGGTGCATCGCAATCACCCATCGAGACGCGAACCGGACCACTGTCTGCGTTCCGCATCTCGCGCAGATGCTTCGCGGTACGGATGCACACGGCTGGACAGCCAAGCGTCTATCGTTGCTGTCGATGCTTGGCATTCCTTTGGTGGTCCAGCAGCCACCGCAACGCGAGCGACAGTACAGACAGCGACAAGACGAGAGAGAGGAAGGGGGGAACTTCTGGCGCGAGGGCTTTTTAGATGTTAGATTGTTGTTGCACCGCGGAGAATGCGCGGGTGGAGGCGGAGGCGAAGATTTCACGCTGCACTCGCGGTCAACGGACGGCTGTAAGGACGACCACCATCCGTTGCTATGACGAGATGTTTGGGCCGGTGAGCATCGTCTAGCAGCCAAGCAGCGCGCAAGAACGTGCAAGCAAAGGCATAAGTACAGCCGTCGTGATTGGCAGCCACGGGCTTCACTGAGCACGACAAGGCATACATCGCAAGAGCCCCCGCCTCAACACACAGCCTCTCGACAACCAAAGCAAGGAGCCGTATACACATTGGACCGTGTGCAGTGCACCGTAGAATCGTACCGCAGCGAAGCATCAAGCTTGGGCTTCGTACGTTCCTTCAGAGAGCAAGCAACGCTGTTCGAAAGACGCGGCGTTCCAGGCTGACGACCCACCGACAACTTTGGATAGATCTGCGCCCCTGCCATGAGCGACTCGGGAAGGGAGGCCGAGTCGGCGCGCAGGCTGCAGGCGGCAGCGTATCGGTACAACTGCCAGCCGTGCAAGCAGCGCAAGACAAAGTGCGACCGCGTACGCCCGTGCGCCTCGTGCCAGCTGCGCGGCACCCAATCCGCATGCTATGCCGACGACCTCCATCCTACCTCCAACCCCACACCTGCCGCCCCGGACGAGGTGGAAGAGCGGCCACACAAGCGCACTCGTACCTCGGAGGCTGCACACGCGCCAACACCACCAACGCACCACTCGGCGTCGGCGATAAGGCAGCACATTGCGCTGCTCCGCAGCACCATCGATAGCCTAGAGGCAGAGCTGGGTGGCACATCGGAACAATCTTCGCCACAACGCCCAATCGAGCCGAGCGGTGGGCAAGAGGCGATGCTGACAAGCAGCTTGCGGCTGGTGTGGGAGGACGTGAAGCATCTCTTCCCGCCGCCGCGCGATGTGGATCGTATCCTCAACTACTTTTTGGCCGAGATGACGTACATCATGATTCCCGTGCAGGAGAAGCAGCTGTGGGCAGCGTGGCAGCGACTGCTTTCCTCGAAACGCGCCGAGTCGACATCGACTTCGGGTGTGTCGCGGTGCATGGTGGCGAGTCTGCTCGTATGTCTGGCGTCGACATCCTTCCTGATTCCCAAGGAGAGGGAGCAGCAGCTGGCGCTCTCGATCCGCACGGCCGATCGGCGGGACGGATGGATCACCTCGGCGCTGGCACTGGCGCGGTCGGGCAACATCCTCCCCTCACAGCACGGAGCGGGTGCCCAGCCGTGGCTCAACTATGTCGACGCTATCATGGACACTTCGCTGGATCGGTTTGGATTCGAAACGCTCGCACTGCGTATCTTCAATCTGCTCGGCATGAGCGAGATCGCGTACCACCTGACGGGCGAGTCGATTCGTCGGGCGCTGCGTGTGAATCTGTTTGACGAGTCGTCGTCCAAAGCGGCCGAGGCGATCACGTACGACGATGCGCTGCTCACGCCCGAGGATGCGCGGCAGATGCGAAGGCGCATCGGATCGAGCCTCATCGTCATCGAGCGGTGGTCCTCGCTCTACACCGGCCGACCGCCGATGATCGACGAAGAGGCAGAGACGCTACCGCTGCCGGACAAGGCGTATCGCTTCGAGCTCGAGGAGATCACGTATGCCATGTCGCGCTACGTGAGCAAGCTGCGCCTGCTGCCCAACCAGCTCACGGAACTAACCTCGCGCAAGGCGGGAGACTGGAGGACGCAGCGCCAACGCGATCAGGAAGCCGTAGCGCGCGTGCTCGAGCTCGACCGTGGTCTCTGCTCGCTCTACGACCCCGACGAACCGATGGCGTATTTTGGCGGGCGTTCGTGTGCGCAGATCCTGGCCGAACTGCGCCAGCTCGAGGCAGGACATCGCATGGACGATGCCGAGCTCAAGTATCGCCATCGACAGTTTGCCGAGGCGCTGGTGCTGACGAGCTCGTGGCTGTCGCTGCGCTGTTTGATGACGAGCAACCTCATGTTTCTGCCGTGGGTGGGCGATCCGGCACTGCGCTACTATGCGCTCAACCTGGCGCGCAGGCTGATCGAGCTGCTGCCGAGTATTTGGACCATGGCGAGCAGTGCCTATGTGCCCTTTAGCTCGTCCTGGATCTCACGGCATGTTTTTCTCGCATGCACCGTGCTGTCCGTGCCGATTCTGGGGCAGGCACACCCGGGCGAGGCGCTGCAAGAGACAAGGAGCGCCATCGATCCAGAGGGAAGAAGCTTGCCCGAGCTGGGTGGGGAGAAGTTGGACTTTGAGCCGTCGAGGCTGCAGCGTGCGCATGTCTTTTCCAAGCTCTCGGCGGATGCATCGCGGGTGCTCGATTCCCCACGCATCCCCGGTTCGAGCAGCGTAGACCTCGACTGGTTCAGCGGGAAACTGGTGGAGATTGCGCAGCTGTTTTCAAAGTTGGCGGAGCGCGGAGATCAGACGGCGGCGATCAACACCAAGCTCATCACGGCGCTGTTGGGGTCGCGCACGGAACTGCGCGATCGCGTGCTGCACAAGCTCGGCCAGCGTGTGCGCAGCGATGAAGCCATGCGGCCGATCGAATCGCAGCGCGACCTCACCACCTTTGTCGCAGCCCAGGCGCAGAGCGTGCCCACTCCCACAACGCCAGTACAACAGGAGCGCGCGACGAACAGCGAGGAGAGAAGCGCACTGCACGACCTGGCGAGCGTGGTAGAGACGGTCCAGGAGGGCAGCGGCTGGAACTTGCTCGACGGATTCGAACAGGCGAGCAGCAACAAGGATCACAGACTCAACAATGATGCACTCGCCACCGTGCCGTTGCTCGACACGGCCGATTGGCTCGCCATCCTGGACGGCGTCGACATTCCCATCTAGCGCGGTGGCTCATTTGGCAATGCAAGCGCACAGTCTTGCGAAAGGAGAGCAAGGATGAAGTGATTGACTGTGCGCGCGGGTCTAAAGCGGGGGGATAAAGTCGGCGATGCGATCGCGCGCATTCTGGGCGATGCACTCTGCGATCCAGGTGATGGAGCGGATCTCCTGCTCCTTGAGCTTGAGCCAGGCGTAGAAGACGCCAAACTGGAACTGGGTGATGGTCAAGATGCGGTTGAGCTGCACCTCGAGCTTGAACATCTTGTCCTCGAGCATGTCTGCATTCGCCTCGCCGCCACTTGCACCTGCGCTCGCAGCGGCATTAGCGCCCGAGTTGGAGGAGGAGTCAAAGAAGGAGCGGTATTCGGGGATGGCGTCGCAGACGGACTTGACTTGGTCGAGTTCGTCTGCCTTGGCGAGCAGATTGTTGCCGGCGGGGAAGAGTTTGCCGATGGTGGGGAAGAGGCGTGCGCGGTCTTCCTTGGAGAGCGAGGTGCCGAACGAGTTGATGGTGATGTTGATCGTGCGTCGATCCGCCTCGAAGCTGAGCAGCTCGGTCATGGTCTGTGCCGTAGTTCCACCGAGCGAGTTGCAGAACTGGTAAAAGTCCTCGAGGTAGGCCTTGTAGAGCGTATTGCGGATGATTTCGATGTTGAGGTCGTCGAGGTCCGAGGCGGAGATGCATTCTCGAAAGTAGGGCGCGAGGGGAGTTTCGACGAGCACCGAGTTGTAGAGTTCCTCGACGGTCGAGGCGACGCAGAGCGCAGGCATGGTGTCGAATACGCCGAGTGGATGGCAGCGTTGGAGGAGCTCGTGGGTATCGCGCTCGTGAAGCGTGCCGGTGATGAGGAGGATGACATTGTCAATCATGTAGGCGTAGGTCATGTAGTCCAAGAACTTGGAGAGCGGCTGGGTGGCATTGGTGCGCAGATACTCGAACTCGGCGACGAGCTTGCGTGTAGCCTTGTCGGCGATGGTGGAAGTGGAGATGGGCGAGGGTTCGTTCTGCAAGAAGTTGCCATAGTCGGTGGCGGAGAGCTGCATCTTGAAGTCGTCGAGCGTCTCGCACTGGGTGAGCGACTGGTAGTGGTTGGCCGAGAGGAGCGAGGTGCGGTAGCCGCGCACGACGCCCTCGAGGAAGCCGTGGTCCACGTTGAACGAGATCATCTCCATGGCTGCCGAATCGAAGCAATGCGTGATCGCATTGAGTGTCGAAGGGGGAAATCGAGATGGTGGTGCTGAAGCGCGACGTCGGCCCTTCCGAACGGCTTTCTCAGCACCAATCGGCTCCCTCCGACACATGGCCCAGGCGCAGCGGCACTGCCCAACTCCTGACGCGCATCACACGCTCCAAAAGCACAATCCCAGCACAAACGCAGGGGCGCAGCAGCAGCGCATCCGCCGTCCAAATTTATCGCAATTCGAGGCTCAGTTCTTTTGTTGCGATCTAACAACTTCATCTCCCTGCTCACGATTCCCCTCTCCCACTTGCCGCCACCACCACCGCATCCCGCGCAAACGACAATCAGGCGCATACACTATATTAATCAATCGTCGAGCGCTTGGACCATTCTAGTTGGAAGGCAGATTGGCGTCCTCGGCAACGAGCCCCTCGGCAGGCCACAGCCACCCAAACTTGTCCTCCTGGTCGCCGCACTGGTACGAGGTGAGCTCGTCAAACAGCCTACGCGCGCACTCGCCCGCGGTCTTGCCGTCGCCAAACTCGATGCGCTTCACCTCGTTTTCGGCAGGGAAGGTGTACTTGGGTCCGTCGGGCGACAGCTTCTCGTGCTGCAGCTGCGGCTTGTGCGAGTTGTACGAGAGCGATCGGACGGGCGTGATGCCGGCGGCGGTACCTGCCGCCATCAACTCGCCAAACTTGTTCTGCTTGAGCTCGTCAAACGCCACCTGGCGCAGCTCCACCTTCCAGCCGCACAGCTTCTCGGCGATCTCCACCACGCTCAGCTTGGTCACCGAGCGCAGGATCGACGTGCTCTCCGGCACCACCAGCGTCGTCTCCGAGCCCTGCTTGCGCACGGCGAGCGCGTTGGAGGTGGAAAACTCGTCGACGTACGTGTGCGTGGCCGAGTCGAGGTGCAGCGTGATCGGATAGCCCTGCTTCTTGGCCGCAGCCGTGGGCGCAAACACGGGCGCGTAGTTGCCGCCCAGCTTGGTGTGGCCCGTACCCATGGGTGCAGTGCGGTCGAAGGTGTCGAGCACAAATCCGTCCACGGCAGGGATCTCGGCACCGCTGCCGTAGAGCGATCCGACGGGTGTGACCCACACCAGGAACGTAAACTCGTCCGGACTGCCCAGCAGCAGATTCGGTCCCGTGGCAAGCAGCAGAGGTCGGATGTACAGCGCACCGCCCGAAGCGTTCTTCTGGTACGGCGGCACATACTCGAGGTTCATCGCAACCGCCACCTTGATCGCCTCCAGGAACAGCTCCTGCGGCAGCTCGGGCATCGACGCCATGCGTGCGCTCAGGTTCATGCGCACCCAGTTCTCGTGCGGTCGGAACACGCGCACCGATCCCGTGGCCGATCGGAAAGCCTTGATGCCCTCGAAAGCCTGCTGTCCGTAGTTGAGACAGGGCGCAGCTGCGTGCACGTTGATGTGGCTCTCCTTTTGGATCTCGACGCTGCCCCACTTGCCGTCCTTCCAGGTGACGCGCACGAGGCCGTTCACATCGCGCTCCTTGAATCCGAGCCTCGCCCAGTCCACCGACTGCGAGGGCGCAGTGGCGATACGACCGTTGCTCGACGACATTGTGTATGAGATGGAACGAAGAGGATCAGAGAGAGGTGAGTGGGAGAGTGATGGTCGCTCGAGAAGAAGCTCAAGCCATTCGCGCGGCCACAGATTAGCCGGACTTCGATGACTCGGACGTGCATCCGCAGCCCAACTCGACTCGACTCGACTCGACTCGACTCGGCGCTTTCCCAATTTGTTGCATACATCGGCTTAACATCCCCTCAAATTCGCGCTCAGACCAACTGCGACCCGGCTGTACACCCAATCCTTCGTCCAGCTCCTCCTCTTCCACCACCACCACCCCATCACCTGCATTCACGGCCTCCTCGGCAGCGGCAGCGTAAAGACAACGCTGCTGCCCGCCAAAGCCTCCACCATCACCACCATGGCTTCGCCCGCACAGGCGCTCGCAGACCTCCTCTCCAAGGCGCGCCTCTCGCTCCACATCCCCGCCTCGCCCACCTCCTCCAAATCGCTCGTCTACTTTGACGACATCCTCAACGTAGAGATCGTCCTCTCCTTCCCCGCAGATTCACTCTTACCCGCACCACGTATCGCATCCTCGCATCAGCTGCCTTTGCCCTCGCTGCCTTCGCCTTCCCAGCCGCACAGCGACGACATCCCCGCATACCTCGGCGCCCTGCTTGCATGCCTCCACGTCAACCTAGCCACAGACTACGTGCCCGAGTCTTCGTCCGAGTCCGCTGTCGCTCAATCCAAGTCCACCAACCCATACGAGCCACTTTCCACCGTCCAGCTTGGCTTCGAGCATCTTCAGCTCCTGCCTTCGCACGCCGCACACTCCAACCCCGCAAACGCTGGCCACGCCGCCGTCCGCGCCTTTACCAACTCGTGGGCGGGCAATCAGCCTCCACAGCCCCATCGCACGCTCAGAGACTCACCAGACTCGTCCACCACAGCCTCCCATCGCGCACGTCTCGACTACGATGCCCGCAACTGGAACGTCCATTGGCACTGCCGCGTGCCCGTCAACTTTATCGCCACGCCGTTTGCGCCGTTGCTAGCCGTCACGGCTGCGCTTACCTTACGCCTCGATGGCGGTATTCTGGAGCACTACCTTCCGGCCAACACCTCGCGCAAGTTTGTTCGAGCCGGTTTCGAGCACTCTCTGCTCGCGCCGCTACACGAGGGGCCCGTGTATCCGGACGAATCGCCCACCCAAAGCCAAGCACGTGCTACAGCATCGGCTGCACTCGGACTCGACGGGCCCAACGGTCTCGGATGCTTCCTCGCGCATCTGCCAAAAGAGACTGTTGGTGGCAACAATTCGGTAGTCACCCCCCGCTCAGGCGCGGCGGCACTGAGCTCGATCCATCAACGGCGCAACCAGGCGCTGTCTCCCGTGCTTGCCGATGCCCAGCAGTCGTCCGCAAGGGCCGACAGCAACGGCGATCTCGCCGCGCTCTCGGATGGCACCCAAATCAGCTCAGCAGCCGCGCGGCATGCAAGCCAAGCTGGAGCGCAAGACAAGGCGGGTCTGCACATCTACAAGCGCAGCACGCGCGCGATCCTGCCGCTCAAGACGGGTCTCAATGTGCGTATGCGCACGCTCCTCACCCAGCACAATCCTCGACTTGGACGTCGCCATCGAGATGCAGACGAGATGCAGACCAGCAGGCTCGTGCTGTGTGTCGAGCTCGAAAACCCGCTCGAGTCGCCGTCCGACTTTGTGGTCAACGACATCCTCATCAAGATCGAGCAGCACAGCCAGGCGGGTAAGGTGAGCGCCACGCCTCTGCATGCGCTCGCCAGCGTGCTTCCCATCCACCTCGATCCAGGTAGCCAGCACAACCTGCTCTTCTACGTCGCAGCCGATCCCAGCTCAAACGCTCAAGGAGGTGTGGTGTCAAAGATGGCGACACGCAACGTCAACATCACCATCAGCGGAAGGCCAAGCGGTGCGTATGACGACTTTGACTCGCAGTGGAACTGCAACCTTGAACTCAGCTCCGTGCTGGCCGATGCGGCCAAGGTGGCTGGAATCGCCAACGTGGCACGACCTGCAAAGGAGAGACCGAGTCAGATCGGGCAGGTGGCCGGAAATCCGCAGTACTCGGCGTCGGCATTGCGCGACACGCACTTCGGCGGAGGTGGACGAAGCATCTCGATGCAGTCAGGCGTGTTGGCAGAGATGAGGACGCCAAGACCGGGACAGCTCGGTATGGGATTCCCCTCGCGCCCGGCGCAACGCCACCTCTCAACCGCCTCGATTGGTGCCCCACCACCAGTTTCGGTACCAACAGGATTCTTGGAGAAAGCCAAGCAGCGTGCAGCCAATCGCAACTCGGTCAACGCATCACGCACCGAGCCCATCTTCAAGCCGTGGACAGCCATGTCGTCTACAGATGCGCAGTCCGATGGGCTGGTAGTGCTATCGTCCATCCGACGACCCCAAATCAACGCGCACGGCCAAGTGTCCTTCCACTCGAGTCTCGGCCATGATGGCGTGGCGCGTCCGAGCATAGCCACGGGTGCCAAAGCCGTCGACCAGAACCGTCTGCAGTTCCAATCCGGCGACACGGCGATGCTCCAACTCGCGCTACTATCCAAAGCCACCGCATCAATCAGCAACGTTGCGTTGACTTGGGTAGCTCGTCCCAACCCCAGCTCGGAGAACAAGAGAGACTCCACGGACAAGGGTCGACTCATGGACGCCGATTCGGCCCGCCTCAAAAGTGCACTGCTATCGGCAAGGGCGGACGTATCAAACGGTCTCGTCCCGGTCTCAACCCAGGTCGATCTGCAAGCGTCCATCGGCCCAGGTCAAACGGCAAATACCTCCCTGGCATTGACGTGTTTGTCGCCCGGATACCATGTGCTACCACCGCTTAAGCTCGCGTACACCATCACAACTCCCGCTGGTGCAGACGCGAATCACTTGGTGCTGCTCGACGGTCTGGGCAGTGTCCACGTCGTCCCCGCTGCAGTCTAGACCTTTCACTTTGCAATGAAAAGAGGAAAGACACGGTGCGCTCTTTCATTTCGTGTCACGCAGAGTCACACAGCTTGGCGCTTTAAAAGATTGCATGCAGCCACAACGACAGAACGAAGAAAAAGGGGGAGATGCGCGCGACTAGCACACCTGGCTCAGAGCTTCGATGAGCTGTTCAACCGCTTCCCTCTCGACGCCGAGAGCCTGTGCTTCCGATGCGGGGCCTTGGACGATCCGATCGCGTTGATCACGATCGAGTCTGCCGTCGATAAACATCTTGAGCACGCCGGCATCCAAAAATCCAGCCGGACTCTGCACGCGGTGATCCGTTCGCAGCGTTCGCCACTCCTCGTGCCGGATGCCACCCACCACGCCCGCCGAAGCCGCGTTCGACTCGCCACCGCCCGACTCGATCAGCGACAGCGTGTTGCGCTCCACCTTGGCCAACAGCTGCGCTTCCTCGTCGCGCACGTGCGCGATCACGCCAATCGCACCCGCAGCCGTGCAGAAGATCAGCTTGGGCTGGATCGCTGCGCTTGCCCCCGCGCTTGGCACAAGCGATTCTGTCAGAGAAATGAACAACATGATGGTCAGCTAACCCGCACATCACTCCACGTCCACGCATTGCAAAAGAATCGCGACTTACTCCGGCAAAACTTGCTGATCATGTCGCCGTAATGCCACACGGCGCTTCTCTGCGTCACGTGTGCGTATTGATCGCCGTCGTCCCGGCCACCGCCCTGAGAGTTGGACGCGGAAACCGTGCGTTCCTGCTCGCGCTCCCGTGCCCTGCGCATGCGTGCCTTGACCTCGTCACTCAGCAGCACACGCTGCGTCGTGTACAGGTTGAACGAAATGTCGGCCCCAATGTACGTCTGGCTGGCATCATCCAGTAGCTCCGTAGCGCTCGTCCAGAACGGATCGCAGTCGCGCGCGATCTCGGACACCCGAGCCGTCTGCGGATGCACGTGGAGCACATTCATCGACCGCAGCGCATCTCCCACCACAATGCGGTCCGGCTCAACCACGGAAAGGCTGCACGCGATGAACGAACTCGCCCAGCTGCCGCGCTGCTTGATCTTGATCCTGGGCGAGGATGCATCGCCGCGGCGGGGATCGACGACGCTGTAGATCTTGACCTCCGAATTGACGGCGGCAGCAAGCCGGTCGCCGATCGACTGTACGCTGTACACGTTGCCGTTCTCATCGTGTTCAAACAGCCTCCGCAATCGCCCACGCTCCTCCTTGGTCCGAGACGAGCCAGCCGACACATCGAATCCGACAAGTCGGCCAGAGACGGTCTCTTGGGATTGGCTGTCGATGTATCCGGTGCCAATCACGAGCATCTCGGTTCCATACGCATGCAACACAGCGATGCAGTTCGGACGTTCGTCGGTCTCGAGACGGATCTCATCCAAGACCTCGAATGTGGTTTGATCGAGGATGCGAACCGCTCCTCGAGGCTTGTCGCCGCCCGAGGCGCTGCCTCGAGGCAGAAATGCCCAAGTGCATACGGCAAAGACTTGGCGTGCAGGCCACTGCGCGATGGCAAGCGGCTGGTCGAGGCCAAGAGGGAAGGTGCGCACATCACGCTGTTGCAGCGTGCCCACCGAGGCAAGCTTGACCGAATCTCCAAGACCGAATGCGTTAAGCACCTGCTCCGGTCCGACATTAAGAGTGGCGACGCAGCGTTGATCGCCGTGCTGGAGCGCGTTGTACGAGAACCGCTTCGAGTCTGCAAAGACCAGCGTGGGACGGCTCCCGGACACTGCCACCACCCGAGCGCCAGAAGAGGTCTCGATGGCGTCGAGCTTGAGCGCCTGCGTGCCCAACGACAAGGTCTTGCAGTCCGAAAGACCGACGGTGCGGCTGAAGCTTTCGTCGGTCGGAAGGCTGAGGCTGTAGGTGATGAGCGTGCCATCTCCGAGCCCAATGAGCAAGTGTGGGCTCACAGCGTCTCGGTTGCGCAAAGAGGTCCTCGACTGTCTCGAAGCGCCCTGCCGAGTCTGCTTGCTGGCGAAGCGATGGAGGAGCAAGGATCGCGGCACCGCCGGAAGCTGCTGCTGCACGACCGAGCTCTGTCCGACGGGACCCATGTCGGGGAGAGAGAGGATTTGGATCGTACGAGCCTGCCAAAATCCGATAGCAACGATCTTGGCGGGCTCGCCTGGCGACAAGCAGCTGATGTCGAGGCAAGAGACCTCGTGTTCGAGGGAGATCTTGACGCGTTCAGTCAAGGACTCGGCCTCGGCGGTCAGATACAAGAGCGTCTTGTCGCTGAGGGCAATGACGCATTGGCCGAGGTCGTTGGCGCTGGCCGTGGTGATCTCGAATCCCGATGGGGGCGACCACTGGTGCAACAGTGCAATCGAGTCGTCCTGGCATCGCAAGAGAGAGACATCGGAACGAGCAACGCGAAGGAGTAGTGCCGAGCCCGAAGCGTCCACCAGAGAAGACGCTGCGAGGGTGGAATCCGCCGTGCTACGACAGACGGATGCGAGGCGGTCGGTGGCATCGACGAGATTGCCGTCGACGTCAAAGTAGAGATAGGCGGTGGAAGTGGCGAAGCCGACGAGCATGCCGCTTGTCTGCTTTGAGCCGTTCAAATCGGCGTGGACCGGCCAAATGTGTTGGGCGTTGGGGATCGGGAGCGTGCACACATCCTGTACAGAGGCGCCGCTACGCACCTCGCGAATGCTGCCAGACGGTCCGGCGCCGCTGCACGTGACAATTCTAGCCTGAGCACTGGAAGAGGCGCTAGGATCGCCACCTGCGCCGTCGTCCACAACGAAATCGACGATAGGGCCCAGGTTCTGCCAGCTTTCGATCGTGTGAAGTGAGCCGGCGGACGGAAGTTCGGTTCGATCTTGGGAGCTGCTCGCCAGCTGGAATGAGCTGCTTCGCCTTCTGGACTGGGTGGGCGATGATGGCGGCGAGATGAGCTGGGCGGCTGTTGGGTCAGCTGCATCGTCCACGTCGCGTGGCACGACTTGGTGGAGCAGAGTGTCGCCGGTGCTACTGCCGATGCATACGACGCCTTCTCCGAGGTAGGAGAGTGCCTGAGGTCCTGCAGGCTGAGAAGAGTAGCCGAAGGTGGCTACTTTCATCGATTTGGGCTGGATCAGGATTGATGCGGATTCCGAGACGGGCTCTGCGGGCAGTGTGAGTGTGAGCACGTTGAGGGCGCCTGAGCTGCATGCAAACAACACCGAGAAGCGGTCACTGCTGTTGGCGGTGTCACTGCTGTTGGCGGTGTCACGGGACGAATCGTCCATGTCGACGGCCGAGACCACCTGAACGGGATGCGGCAGGCCTACTCTGAGCAGTCGGGCACGAGAAGGAGTGGCGGCATTGCTTTTCAGGGGAGACGAAGGAGAGCTTGTTGGGGCGACTGCAGAGGAGCGTCTTCGCTTGCCGTTTTCGTTGGAGGGTGCGGATGAGGAGGTCGTCGCTGCTTCAGTGGTGGTGTTGGGCTGGGGCAGAGCGCCCGAGGAGCGCCTTCGAGGTTCAAAGGTGTCGCCTTGGCTTGCCTTCCTTCTTTTGCCCTTGAGGTCTGCCGACTCGGGCGAGGTTGATGCGGGAGAGCTTGGCGTTTGTGTGTTGGCGGGTGGGGGAACATGGAGGATGCTGTTCTCGCAAAAGACGAGCACGCCGCCGCCGACGCGAGCGGGAAGCGGATGGATGAGATGAGCACCTACAGCGTCGGCAAAGGGCAAGGGGACGTGGCAGTTTGCGAGATCGGACTTTGCCCAGTCGTGCTCGCGCTTGCGAAGGTCGTTGTTGGACATTCTGGCGCCCATGGCGGCGGGACCGTGCTTTTTGCGTGCGGAAGACTTGTCCTGCCTGGCGGTGGGCTTGATGTCGCGACTGGCCTGCGTAGCTGCGGTTGAAGATTGGGGATCGTACGACCTGTCGTCGTCGTCGGTGCGAGAAGCACGAGGAGGCGTACGAGGGGGACCCCAGGGGAGTGGCTGAAGATCTTGGTTGTCGACGTCAACAGTGTGGAAGGAGAGGACGGGGAGGCATGACTCGCCAAAGCCAGGGATCTTGGAGGGCACGCTGGACTGGGAGAGGAGCGCGATGGCAGGGGCGGCGTGGCTTTGAGTCGGGCTGAGGACGGCGGAGCAAAGCAGGTTGGGATGTGGCAAGCGCACGCCAAAGGCACGGGTGAAATCGGCAGACCGGGCCGAGGTGGACGGCGTATCAACGTCTTGCATGAGCTCGTCGCCATCGTGGTGTGCGGAGGGCTGAGCTTTGGAAAGAGGCACTACCTTGAGGATGCCTTTGTAGATGTGCGCGATGGCGATGCGTTGGCCCAGGGGCGGAGAAGCGGGCGTCGAGGGCTCGGAGCAGATGGTGAGTGCGGCTTCAGCGGGAGAGCGGGCGGCTTCGTCGAGTGCGAGTGTGGCCTTGGTGATGACCTGGATGTCGCCGGAAGCCGGATCGAGCGAGGCGGAGAGAGCGATGAGCCTAGGCTGGTAGTGGTCCGTGAGGACGAGCAAGGTCTGTGCAAGCGCATCGGAGGGATGGGCTGGGTCGGTGACGAGCTGGACAGAAAGGATGCGAGCATGCACGCTGACCGTATGTACCGTCTCGAGGAGGCCCGCAGCTCCGCTTCCGCTGCTCTCGGTGTCGGCCTGTGTGGCGAGGGAGAGGAAGTCGATCGATGAATGCCTGACCAGGGCGAGGCAAGGTCCCGTTGGCAGGAAGCGCGGAAGCACGAGCGTCTGCACGATGGCCGAAGCCTCGTGAGCGTGAGCAACGTACAGCATGTTGCTACGCCTTCAACTCGGTAGCGGCGCGGAGAAGGAGCAGAACGAGGACGATGAAGGTGGTGATGGTGGAGGGAGCGAAGGATGCGCAGCAATGATGGCTCGCGCGCTCCACTCTTCCAATTTCCGCTGCGAGCGCCAATCCGGCTGATCTGTGCGTTTGCGCGCAGATTTTCTAAGCCGACGGACGCTGACAGGCGCCGCTTCGAGTCGCCACATCCAAACGCGCGAATCGCAGCCGCCGGCGAGGTTGGCGAGCGCTGCCATTCTCGAGCACTTCACGCTACACTCGTACGTGCGCTATCCCTCTGCTTCTTGCTTGACCGCCTCCGTAACGACTGTCGCTTACGTTGCAACCAGCCCACCAGGGATTCGGGGCCATGAGTGGGAAGTGCAGTATGATGTCGCGACTATGACTGATACAGAGATGCCTTTCTCTTTGGAGGTCGCAAAATCATGTACTTTTCTGCTTGAATCATAGTCCGAAAGAAAGAAACGTGCAAGAGCAGCCAATTCTCTACCCTTTCCTCGCGTTGCAACTCGTTGTGAGCCATCAATCACGCAAAAATCATGGATAAATTTGTATAGACTAATCAGTGGGCGGTCACGGATCATCGATAAGTTAACACAGGAAGCGCAAAGAGACAAACACGCGAGTCATGCATGACGCAAAGTCCGTTCCTGATGCACAGTATCAAAGAGCATGAGGCGGATCATCGAAGGCATACGCAGGCATCTGGACAAAAAAGTCGAATACGCTGCCGATTCGGCCAAAAAGAGGTTCTGGTAAGTTAATTATTCATATCCTAAAAAAACGCGAGCTGGCGAGGAGCAGCCACCCAGCAGCCACCCGGGGTGGCTAGTAATTAGCAGCCACCCATCAGCCACCCGGGGTGGCTTCTCGGAATCAGCCACCCCACAGCCACCCCGGGTGGCTGCTGGGTGGCTGCTCCTCGCCAGCTCGCGTTTTTTTAGGATATGATTAGTCCTCACAAAACTGCAATAAGTTGTTCTTCAAATCACGAGTAGTATTGCGAAGCCTGGCAAGCATGGCGCGTGCGGCTTCGATTTATTATAGCATGGCTGTGTTCATCAACAAGCTTAGACAATGGGCCAAAACCTTTTGTTTGCGACTACACACTCTTGACTTTTCTTGACTTTTGCAAAGTGTTCTTCAATTGAACGTGCTCGGTAGCACATAATGGAACAAAAGCAATGTGTTTTCTCAGTGAAGTTGAGTGAATGCTATGACACCAGCAAATGCGCATGGTGCAAGCCGTGGGTAAGAAGCAAAAATAGTGGCCCAACAAGTGCCATTCATGTCAATGCATGAGCACATTCAGCATTGCCAAGAAAGGGATGGGTTTGCGACAAAGAGGGGGGGGACATACCTAGCACTGGGGGGAGGGGAGAGACGGTGGAAGGAGGCGCTCTATTTGTCGTCCTCGTCCATAGCGGACCAGGCACACATAGGCGTCGCCGGCACCCCCACAGTCGGCGTCGGCAGAGGGTCACCGCGACCGCGGCGCTGGTCGGGTAGCCTTACCCCCATCAGGTCAGTCACAATTTTGACTGTCAAGTAGCCATCAGGCGAAAGATTTGTAGATATTCACACCAAGAGTGTCACGGATCTGATCGGTGTCAAGGCAGATGTGCCGGTATTGGAACTTGTTGATGGTTTCAGGATTCGAGAACTCATATCAGTGGCCTGCAAGAAGGGCACAGATAGCCAAAAACAAGTCCGTGTCGTTGTTCCGCCAGTATGTGATGAGCCGCATGATGACAATCTGGTAGAAGTGGTTCCGACACTGGATGATATGGTTGAACGGACAGTAAATTAAAAAGAGAGAGGAGGTGCGAGTATGAAGCCAGCTAGCTGCGTGTCAGAGAAAGGGCGCAAGAAGTCAGAACACGACGCAAAAAATCAATTCGCAAAAATCACGAATATCGTTTGAAGTCCCGCCTTCACCCGGTTCCGGTCTCACAATCTGTACGATTTCGATGAGTTGATGCAAATTGACACATCTGCTTCGACGCTCAGTCGACCTTTATCCATCAATGAGCATAATCAGAGATCTGATTCCCGCGACTCTCACCTCCAATAATCGAACATTCAGACATGAGTGCCATTTTTTAACGTGAGTGGCCCGTTACTGAAACAGGCCCATCAGTGAAACAAAAATCACGAAAATGGTATGATCATCCGGAGGCCGCTTCTGATGCCCCTGGCAACTTTGTGAGCTCTGAAGGAGGCCATTTTCGTCATCAAGGTAATCATGATCAATTCCTGACCCTTGTAAAACGGCTTTCTTACTAGATTGTTGCTGGTGGCTACGTGGTTTGTGAGAGCCACATGTCCATATACGGGGCCAGTGTGATTCCGTGGCCGATGCCTCCGCCTCCGACGAGTAGCTTGAATCGTTCGAACTAACTTACAAGATCGACAATCATATCCTAATAAGTGGGGTGGGTGGCGACGAGCAGCCACCCATCAGCCACCCCCCAGCCACCCGGGGGGGGGGGGGGGTGGCGAAAATCAGCCACCCACCCCACTTGTTAGGATATGAATCATGACACATGATGTCCTTCAAAAATGTGAAAATTGTGGTCTAAATTAAGAAGTCTTGCGAGTCTTCCCGTCTCATGGCTCCCAAATTTATCTTAGATCATCTTAGTCGCCAATTCGCGGTGACGCACGTCTCGTGATTTGATCAAGACACCAGTCGGGAAGCAGCAAGGACGCCTGGCGAAAACGTTGATAGCCAGCAAGCATCCACTCATGACTCGATTGCACGTGACTGGCGGCTAGCTGGCTGCTCGTATCCGGAAACAACACGCTGAAATAAGAAGCGGGTGGCTAAAATGAAATCATAATCTTTTCTTCATGCTTTGTTTATCACAGCTTTCCGAGACATTGTTGACCGTCAGCGACATTTCTCAATTACAAATCAAATTTTAGCTCACAAATAAAATTTGAGCTCACAAATCAAGTCTAAGCTCACAAAACGTGAATCACGAACAACCAACGGGCTAGCATTGAGTCCCGGCGAGCTTCTGCATTGAATGCGTAAATCATGAATGAAACGAGGACCGAACTTGTTCGAGCACGGGAGTCATGAGTCACTAGTCGTGAGGTACTTGAGCCACACGCCATGACTCTCCTCAAGATCTTTGTTTTCATGAATCGCGAGTGGAATGAGGTGCTCTGTGACCAGGCATCACACCGAAAAATTTTGTGATTCATGGCCAATCCAGACACAAGAATATTGGAGATAAATTACGGATTAATGAGACGTGATCCACATAGAATCTGTAAATGAACATCAATGCCAGGTTGTCTCATTGATGTTTGTTTTGCAAGCAACCAGCATCATGCCCGCTGCTGCTCTTCCAGCTACCGTGGACTGGACCAACTGGATGCCTCAGCCATTTCCAAGTCAACGGGAGGCTGTGAGCATGCTGCACTCATGACTGCTTCTCCCTCGAGCATGATGCTTCGATCCAAGTTACGAAAAGAAAGCCAGGGCGGGCTCAAGGACCCTTCCTTCCTTGTGCCGCAACCTCCTTGGACGCATCCAGTCCGACCTGGCAAAGTCGGACTCGTGACTGATGGGTTGCCCGAGCACCGCATCAGACGTAAGCTGTGAATGTGGGGACGAGGTATGGTCCAACGGAACGGGCATGCAGGCGGGACTTGATGGCATGCATCAGGGACTTCACTTGCGGTCTTTGTGCGGGCGGAACGTCAACCATCAATTCCGCTGGCGAAGCCTTGTGAACGCAGGCTTCAGGGTCACTCCGACGACGGAGCCTTGTTGAGGTGCGCGCGAAGACAAAAGGGCTCGGGCTGGCTGGAAGACGCCCCACGTTGGTCCAGCGTCTCATGACCATCGGACTCGGGTACAATATGTGCCGGTACCGGACTGAGGAGGCGCGCCTCAAACACTCTGGTCAGACGCACGCCGGATCGACAGGACCTGCTGTCGAGAGAGGGGATGCGGAGTGGGTGGGGGTGGCTTGCAGTGTCGGTGGAAACCACGGACGCTGTGTTGTAACGCGATCCGTGCGCGCTGTGCGACCTGATTCTTTGGCCAGCTGGGATGCATCAGGTTTTGCCGAAGTCGAGTGGAGAAGCGGTGTTGACAGCCGAGCGGTGCACAAATCAATGTGTCAGTGAGCGCGTGGAAGTGCGGGGTAAAAGAGGCTTCGGTGGTGACGTTGGACGCCGCTCCCGCTTTTACGCACCGCTTTGCGCACGGACGCATTGCAACCCCCACAGCCGCCGCAACACCGACCCTGGAAGCAACAGGACCGGAGCGCCTCCTCCGAGATGTCGCGCGACTCCTGACTCGGCGTGGAAAGGTGGGGGCATTGGCCGGTATATATCTGGCCGGGTGAACCCACCTTGACTTTATGTCCACCACGTTCGTGCCTTCCCCGTTCCTCCCCATCAGATCCAAAACACAAAGATGTCCAAAGATCCTCGCGAGACGCAGCTGGAGCTGGCGCCGACCAACCGCGTGGCCATCTTCCACGAGCACGGCGGCCCGGACAAGATCTCGATCCAGCAGCTCGACACGACCAAGCAGTCGGAGCTCAACGCGGGCGAGGTGCTGGTCAGAGTGAGTTGGTCATGCTGATGCACCGCGTCTCTTCTTTTCTCCTTGACTGACACCTTGTGCTTGGCGTTTGGCTTTGAATGCTGCGATCAGGTTCTGTATACGGGAGTGTGTCACTCGGACCTGCACGCACTGCAAGGCGACTGGCCTGCGCCTACCAAGCTGCCGCTGATTGGCGGACACGAGGGCGCGGGTATCGTCGTGGCGCTCGGACCGGGCTCGCAAGAGTACGTGCAAGTCGGCGACCGCGTTGGCATCAAGTGGATCGCCGACGCCTGCCTCAACTGCGAATGGTGCCGCCTCACACACGAGATCAATTGTGCACAGTACAAGCCCAGCGGATGTAAGTGGCCCAGCCACGTTTTCGCAAGCCGTTCGAGAAACTCACTTTCTGCTTGCTTGATGGACAGATGCTGTGGATGGAACGTTCCAGCAGTACGTGCGGCATACGGCGCGGTACCTGACCAAGATCCCCGACGCTTTGCCGCTCGACCAGGCTGCTCCGATCCTGTGCGCCGGCGTGACCATCTACCGCGCGCTCAAGGAGGCGCATCTGCAGCCGGGCAACTGGGTTGTCATCCCCGGCTCGGGCGGTGGACTGGGCCATCTTGGCGTACAGTACGCTCGCAACGCCGGTCTGCGCGTCATCGGCATCGACACGGGCGACGACAAGAAAAAGATGAGCCTCGAGCTCGGGTGTGAAGTCTTGTAAGTCCTTTACCTCCTTCGCTGCCAAAGGGGCATTCACTGACCAGTGTGATGTTGGCAACAGCGTCGACTTCAAGTCTACTTCCGACGTGCCTTCTGCGATCAAGGAGGCTACTGGGGGTGCGGGAGCCCATGCGGCGGTGGTGGCAGCAGCTACATCGGCGGCGTACGAGCAGGCGCTCGACTACCTGCGCCCGCGCGGGACGCTGGTGATTGTCGGCATGCCCAACTCGATCCTGCCCGTGTCGATCTTCAAGACGGTCTTGTTCACGCACCGCATTGTGGGATCCGCGGTGGGCAACCGCCAAGACGCTGTCGAGGCGCTCGAGATCGCGGCTACCGGCCGCGTCAAGGTGCAATTCACGCTCAAGGGTCTGAGCGATCTCCCGGACGTATTCCAGGCCATGATCGATGGCAAGATCGCTGGTCGTGTCGTGCTGGATGTCGACAAGTAGGCGCGCATCGTATCCCTTTCGGCAATTCTAAGTGTCTTCTAGTGGTTCCGGCGATTGGGTATGATGGAGGCGGCAACCGAGATGGGCTCAGCGACTCGATCGCGTGGCTCAAGTGGTGTCATCGCGCGCCAGCCATCAACTCGCGCCGCCTCGGTGGGTGACGAATGGTGAATCGCATTTGCTCCCATGACAAGACTATGTGAGGGTGTTGCAGCTACTCTGACCTCTGGATGTGGGCGCGCTCGAGGATCTCCTTGAAGTTTCTCGGCCCTGCATACTCCTTCCTTGCAAAGACGAACCAATTGATGGTCGCAAGGAAGATGGTTGTGGCCACGACCACGACGGCGTAGTTCATAAACGAGCCGGACGTGACGGGGATGTACGAAGGGAAGAGGAAGAGCACGGTGGTCACTGCGATGTACGCGAGCGCGGCGGAATTGATGATGGGACCCAGGACGGGTCCGAGGGAGTACTTGATGTCCTTGGGGATGGGGACGTCCTCGTCTTCCTGATCTTGCGCGCCGTAGACGCGTTTGCGACCGCCGAAAAGCATTCCTGCGATGGGAACGACATAGCTGATCTGGAGCAGCACGACCGATGCGCTGACAATCGCCTGGACCGCGATGACGGATCCGAAAAGAATCACGCCGAAGACGACGTAGCATGCAAAGCAGAAGAGCACTGCGTAGGTGGGCACCTCGAATCTGGGCGACACATAGGCGAGCTTGCTTCTGAATGGCAGGCATCCGTCGTTGGCGTAGGCCTGAATCATTCGGCTCGAGGTGAGCATGAGCGCCGGGCCAGCAAAGAAGATGGTACCGAAGAGGATGAGGTTGAGCACGAGCGTAGCCGTCCTGCTCAGGGTTGCCTGGTAGAACGCCTGTACGATGCCCGCGGCACCGGCACCGATGACGCTGTCCATGTCGCTGATGCCGGACAGCACGGCGATGAGCACGAGGAATGCCGATGTTCCACCGATGAGGCACGAGAGCACCATTGCCTTGGGTGCGTTGATATGCGGCCTATCAATCTCGTCGATGACGTGCGAAGCGCCATCAGCGCCGACGAGGCAATACTGTGCCTGGATGAGGCCGATCATCCACGCAACACCATCAGGCCATCCCGTCAGGTTGACAAACTGACCAAAGACGACGCTGGCCGGGGTTCTATGACCTTGCGCTGAGGGTACGGCAAGGCAGACGATGAATACCGTGACTGCACCGGTGAGCGACCAGAATATGGCTGCCTTGTTCATGTTGTCGAGGATCCTGGCGCCGTAGAGGTTGATGAAGACGCAATAGATGGAAACCGCAATGTAGATGCAGAAGGTCAACCAGATGCCTGGGGTGTAGTCGGGGTGGTAGATGCTGATGATGCCCATGACGGTGCTAGCAGCGTAGAGGGGAGCGCTACAGCCCAGCGCTACCCAACCGGTCGCACCCAGCCATCCAGCAAAGTAGGCTACTGGAGCACGCACGCTCTTTGGCGCCATGGCATACGCCCAGTGATACTGTCCACCTGTCGACGGAAAGACATGGCAAAGTTCGGCCAACGACAGCGCGATCGTCGACGCGCAGATGGTCCCTACCAGCAAACCGTAGACCACACCGACGGGGCCTCCTGCACCGAGCGCAAGGTTGATGGCAGCCGAGGCGGCGGTCCAGGAGTTGAGGATGGCGAACGACAGCCCGATGAGCGCGAGCGTGCTAAAGTGCTTGCGTGGCACTACGGCCATGGCGCCCTGATCGAGCGTCTCGGTCTGGTGGTAGTCCAACACCGAGCTGTTGGGTTTATCATCGTACGTCTCGTTGTTCTTGTCCATAACTTGACCTGCCCAGCAAATGTTGGTAATGAAGCGCTCCGGCTGTCACGGGACAGAAGCCTTGAAAAAATGAAGCCCTTGAGGAGCTGGAAAAAAGTGCCCAAGAGTGGTGGGACAGCAATTGGTGCATCTAGCGGTGGTCGAGATGAACCTTGTGGGGGCGCGAATGGAATTGCCCTCGAACGGACACCTCTTTATAACGAACCAAGAGTGACGAATGATTGGTTGTACCACGATAAGCCCGTGTGGAAAGTGCGGGGTATTCGCTACATCGTGCAGCATGTGCAGCATGAGGGGGGGGGCGGCATATAGCAACGGGCGGCTTAAGCTCGTCGAGGGGGAGCTAGCGGGGCGCTAAACGAAGCCGGTCGCGTTAAACGAGCGGTTAAAGCGCGGCACTTCTTGACGAGCCGAAATAGCGCGGCGCTGCCTGGCAGCAGCCGCTGCTGGATAAGGTCGAGACCCCTTTGGGCGTTCCTGGCCCCCACCGCCCTTCTCTTGGCGCCGCGCCCTTATCTTGCCGCGCTCCGATTCGCACGGGAAGGCGAGGTCACGCTGCTCACGAATTCGTCAAGCCCCTCTCAATAGCCGCGCCAGGCGCGCCCCACTATCCCCCCCTCCAGCTCGACGGATATCTCAAACCCCCCATCCTCCCTCGCACACAACTGCACATTGATGATTTTGGGGGAGTAGTAGATTAGCTGGTAGTATTACAACATGTCGGAGTTGTACAGATGCAAATGCATGCGCGTTGCGAACGATGAAAAGTTGGATCAGAGATGCAGTGTTGAAAGCGAGATAGACTGATGCAGAGAGAGAGAGAAGGAAGCACGGAATGAGGGTCGAGATGGGATAAAAGATAAACGTGTCGAGTCCAGGACCAGGAAAGTCAAGGTGGCCGGTCCGATAAAGAGACGCAGGGAGCACATCCAACACCGCTGAAGACAACGATGACTGGGACGCGCCCCCCGCACCAGGATGGCAAAGAGGTGGGCGGGAGTATGAAGCGAACCACATCACAAAAAGGGGGAAAGAGAGGGAAATCGACCATCGTAGGCGAGAGAGCAAGCATGAAGAAAAAGGAGAAAAAAAAGGGGGGGGAAGGGGACGATGGTCAAGGGTATGGAAGCATGGCGAACCGGGATGAAAAGAGCATCGCATGGGTATTGCAAGAACAGAGGTCCGACCCCCTCTGTTACTCCATCTCCGCATCCCGGTTCAGGTATTCAAGACGTTCGCCTAGAGAGGTTTGTTGAAGGTTGATGGTGAAAACCAGCTTTGTAGGAAGAAGAGAAAATCACTCGAAGTTGTCAAAGTCGATCTCGGCCTCGCGACGCTCCGGCTTGGCGTCCGACACGAGCCACGGCTTGGTGATGTAGTTGCGCAGGCTGTCCGGCAGCACCACCACCGCGTTGAGACCCGGCTGCGAGCCAAACTTGTCCCAACCGGCACCGCCGGGCTTGAGCCAGTTGATCGCGGCGTTGACGGCAGCGCCCGACGAGCCGCCGGCGAGGATGCCCTCGTCGCGGATGAGGCGACGCGCATAGGCGAAGCTCTGGTCGTCCTCGGTCTTGGTCCACTCGTCGATGACCGCCTTGTTGAGCGTGTTGGGGTCAAAGTCGTAGCCGATACCCTCCACCTTGTACGAGCCGTCGCAGTCGTCGGGCAGCGTGTTGAGCGAGGCGGGCAGCGCGAGCGTGGATCCGATGGGGTCGACGCCGAGCACGTAGCAGTTGGGGTTGTGGTCGGCGCGCTTGAGGCGCGAGGCGATGCCGCTGATGGTGCCGCCGGTGCCGACGCCGGCGACGAGCACGTCGACCTTGTCCGAGTAGGTGAGGGTGGAGCCGTTGGGCTCGTCGGCGCCGCGGTTCGAGTCCGGGGTGAGCGGGCGAGCGTTGGAGCTGACGTCGAGCGGCTCGTCCTTGCCGGCGGCGGTGAGCGAGAGGCTGCCCATGCCGTGGAGGAGCGAGGTGGAGGAAGGAGGGGCGGGGCCGGCCTTGATGGCCTCGATGATCTCCTCGGCGGTGGCCCAGTGGGCGGTGGGGTTGTTGGGGTTGTTGTACTGGTCGAGGATGACGGCGTCGGGGATGGACTTCTGGAGGCGACGTGCGACCATGATGTTGGAGCGCGGGTCGTCGTGGGCGGCCTCGGTGGGCGTGCGGATGACCTCGGCGCCGAGCGCACGGAGCGTGTTGACCTTTTCGGCCGACATCTTTTCGGGGAGGACGATGATGCATCGGTAGCCGCGGATGGCGCAGGCGAGGGCGAGGCCGATGCCGGTGTTGCCGCTGGTGGGTTCGATGACGATCGACTTGCCCGGGATGAGCGTGCCGTCGTGTTCGGCCTGGAGGAGCATGCGACGTGCGATGCGATCCTTGACGCTGCCGCCGGCGTTGAAGTACTCGCACTTGACCATGACGTTGCACTTGATGCCCTCTGCGTGTGGGATCCGGTTCAGTTGAATGAGCGGCGTCTCACCCACGGCGGAGAGGGCGTCTGGCAGGATGGCTTGGGGACGCATGGTGTCGAGTTGGCAAAAAAAAAAGAGACTGAGAGAGAGACGGAGAGTTGGGGGAGGATGGGATTGGGGGCCTGACTTTCGATCTGTTGGAGATACGAAAGAATCAGGACGAGCGTTTTGCGCCTAGAGGAGGGGCAAACGCCAAAGATTGGGAGCAGCGATAGAAAAGCTGGGATGGTGGTGGTGAAGAGGGTGAACTGAGAGCGGGAGGCTGAAGCGTGTTGGACACGTTGCGATGCGCTGCGCTGCCCAAAGCTCAAACAGAGAGAGTCGATTTTTTGGCGCAAACGCACGCCATCTGCCTCGGCACCACTCGATCCGCCCTGCGCCAGCGCAGCACATTCTCTCCTCCTCCACCGCGCGTCGCATCGTCACGGGTTCAGCTGCGGTTCAATAAATTCACAAAAAAAAAGCAAAAAAGCAAAAAAAAATTCAGCGTTCCAATCCGCTTTCTAGAAATTCAGACCCTGCAAAAAGGAAGCAGCGGACGGCGCTCGTCCGTTGGCCGGCACTTGACCACAGATCGGCCCTGTTTTTGCGGTCAAAACGGCTTAGATGGGCGCGTTGCATCGGCTGGGCCGCCTTGCCGCGCTTGCCGTCTTTGGCTCGTCTGCTGCGGGTGGCGTGAGAAGCGCTGACTGACTGCGGCAGCGGAAGCGTCCGATGGCAATCCAGAAACAAGCTCAATCACCACCACCGTGTTGCCAAAGCGATAGCCTATCGAGCTGAATGTTGAGTCATCTCACTGGCAAAGGGAGAAGGGGCTGAGATGAGGTGCTGGCGTCATTTGGCGAGCGGGCGAGCACGAACGATGCCCCGCGAAAGCACGCCAGCTCCGAACGTGCTCGCGAGCTTCACAGAGCCGCATCGGGATCAGCCTATCAATCGCCGATCTTGTCTTGGTTTGTGACTTTGCGTCAGACATAACAAGCTGAATTCTGGCCAACGCGCCTGCACAACGACGTAACGCCTGACTGCTCCGCAACACCGCAAGCGCGCCAAGCGAGCCGCCCCTTGGCCCCTGTGTTTTTTCCACTGGCGAGCGGTCAAGAAAATGAGGCCATTCGAGTCGATGGCTTGAGCTGCTACTCTAGACCCTCTCGGCTTGTCTAGGTGCTCAGCCATGCTATCGGTCGGATCAGCTTCGACGATACAGTCTGCCGGAACGGACGTGGCCAGCCCATTTGGCTTGCTCCGTGTGCGTGCTGCTGGGCCCGCAGGAGGACGAGAAGCGGCATGGAAAGCACAGATTTCGTGCATGACAGGCCCCGCCTACCGATCTGCTCGCGAAATTCCACGCCCGCATCTGCCCTTTGTGTGTGGGCGTTGGTGTGCGGGTGTGCGGGTGTGCGGGTGGGTCCGCTCATTTTCCAAAATCGGACACTCCGACAGACACACGAACGGGGTCTCTGTCGGGTCGCGCATGATTCACCGAACTCCCAGAGACGCACGCACTGCAGCCCCACTTTGCGCGTGCAGGAGTGGGTGAGTGTGTGTGTTGTTGCCGGCCAGCCTTTCGCTCGCTCTCTTACTCTCTCGATAGCCTCGGCGGAAGCAGCTTTCATCACAATCACAATCACATCCTACCGCTCGCGCTTCTCTTTGCTTCATCTTGGCCAACATCACCGCCAACACCACCGCGCTGCGATCGGATCAGCCGAAGCCATCACTCGGCCCATCGGCTCGGCCGCTATCGATCCATCGCAAGTCGCTTCTGCCTCGAGCGCCCGTCTCGCGCCTCTTCTTGCCGCCGCCATGCGCTGAGCTGCTCTCGTTCCATAATCTCGCATCCCCACGGATTCGGCCGCAACACATACATATAAATATACACCAGCCATGGCCGACCTCCTAAACAAAAAGCCCAACACCAGCTTCCAGGGCTTGGTCACCACCTGCGTCATCTTTGTTGCCGTCGGCGGTGTATCCGCAATAACGTACGAGTCGCTGCGCCAGCTCAGACGTCTTCCACGCACCCGCTTCTCCCACTTTTGGCGCAAAGATGCTCAATGTCGCCATCCGTCAGGCGGCGTCCACGACAATCCGGCGCAGGAACGCCAAACGGATACCTGCGAGGACTGGGAGATGGGCCATTTCTACCATTCGCGCGTCTTCCACGCTTCCACACCATCCCCGCCGCTCCCACGCTGGCCCTTCGCCTGGGTAAAGCGCGCCATCTCCTTCACCGACGACTTTTACGCACAGCACACCGGCATGGACACCGTCGTCTACGTACGCTTCCTCCGCGCCTGCCTCTACTGGGTGCTCCTCCAGAGCATCACCACCGCCCCTATCCTCCTAGCCATCCACATCCACTTCAGTCGCGGCGTGCAGTCCACCGACATGGCAAGAGCATCGCTCTCCTACCTCGTCTCCACGCCCGAACCCGGATGCGATATCTACGGGGACAAAAAGTGCAAGACCGTCGCCAACGAGCAGGGTCGCTCGCTCCTCTGGATCCACCTCACCCTCCTCTGGTACCTCACCATCACTTGGATGCTCGCGCTCTGGTGGATCGGCAAAGGTTCCCTCCGCGTGCGCAGGACGCAGATCGAACGCACGCGCCAAAAGGTCATCGAGGCAAAGCAAAACGCCCACACAGCCCCCGCGGAACCGCTCGAACGAGATCCACACCAGGCCATGTCGACCGCACAGGGGTTCGCTTCGGATAACAGCGATGGATGGCGCCAGCGCACCCTCATGGTCATGAACCTGCCCGGCACCATGCGCGACGAGGCCAGCATCCGTCGCTACTTTGAAGAGTTCTTGCGGCCTGACGACGATCACGAGGCCGACGACGCACCATCGCCCGCCAACGAGCACGAGCCACACCACAGCTCGGCCTCCGACTCGGACCAAAACGCTTCTACCACCCCGAACCGCATCCAGCCGTCGGCCGCTTACTCGTCGGCCCTCAGCGATGCGCCCAGCGGTCCACAGCCCGACCTCCACCCAGACCGCCACCTCAAGAGCCCCGTGCAGACCGTCGTCCTCGTCCGGAAGATGAACGAACTCGCTTCAATGCTCGCGCGTCGACAGGAGGTGCTCACCCAGCTCGAAGGTGCACACATCAAGCTCGCACAAGAGGTGCTCGTCACCGTCGGTCGACGCACCCTCAAGATGCGCAAACGCGAGCGTCAGCAGGCTCAGGGCGCCGAGGCACATCGCCACCACGGCGTCAAACGCGTTGCTTCATCGGCCCACCGTCTCTTCAACCGCCGCAAGAACTCTGGCCACGCTGAGGAGGGAAGTGACGCCACCTCCGGCGATTCGACGCCCTCTGAGACGCTCGATCCGGATCTTGAGAAGCTCGGGCCAGCACGCCAGTCCACCGCAGGCAAGGCGCTCGAGGAGGAGCTCGCCAGGCGACTCGCTCGCTTCTCTCCCACCAACCGAGGCTTGCACGCCAAACAGGCACAGCAGATCTACGACTCCAACGCCGACGGAGAACACGAGATGCCCGAGACCGTCTGGGAGGCACTCAGCGAGCTCCCGCGAGAGCTCCTAGACCCTTTCCAGCCTGCCACCCGGCTCTCCGCCCTCTTCCGCGGCCAGACCGTTCCGACCATCGACTATCTGCTCACCAAGCTCAACCTACTCACCGCGCTCGTCACCGAGATGCGCTCGCGACCGCCCACCAGCTACGAGCCCACTTCCACCGCCTTTGTCACCTTCCGCGACCCGCGACAGGCGCGCATGGTGTGGCGCGAGCTCAACGACCAGATCGTCGTCAAGGTCCGCCTCGCTCCCGAGGTCAAGGACCTTGACTGGGATCGCCTCATGAAGACATCCTTCACCGGCGACGTCGTGCGCGGCTTCGGCGTCAGCGTCGTCACTTGGGCCTTCACCATCTTCTGGGTCATCATCGTCAACTTTATCGTGCTCGGTGTGTTCAGCGTCGACAAGCTCAAGTCTATCCCCGGCCTTGGCGAGTTTTTCAACGCAAACCCAAAACTCACCGCCTTTGTCACCGTCACGCTGCCGCCGCTGCTCGTTTCTCTCGCCTCCATGTCGGTGCCCGAGCTCATCTTCCAGGTCAGCAAGCGCGCACAGGGCTTCGTTACGTTCAGTGCGCTTTACGACATGTGCCTCGCAAGGTACTGGAAGTTTGTCATCTGCAACGTCGTCATCTTCTTCAGCGTCGGGGCCACCGTCATCGTTACCGTGCTCACCAAGGTCGGGAGCCCGAGTACCATCGTCAACGACATTGGCTTCGCCTTTCCAAGTGCCGCACCCTTCTTCGTCTCGTATCTCATCCTTCAGCTCGCGCTCCAGTCGGGCTTCGAACACTCGGGCTTCATGATCGCGCTCCTCCAGCATTGGGGCGCTCGCAAGGCCGCAACGCCCAGGCTTCGAGCCATCAAGACGCTGCCGCGCAACTTCAACAGGTACTACTGGCTGCCGCTCCACATCAACATCATGGCCATCGTCTTCATCTTTGCCCTGCTCAATCCGCTCATCATACCCTTTGCACTCGTCTACCTCGCATTGGCCCTGGTCATCTTCAAGAAGAACTTCGCATACCACTATTATCGCCGATTCAACGAGATGGAAGGCGTCATCTACTACACTAGGCTGCTGCGCTATAGCCTAGACGCCATCGTGGTGATGCAGGCGGTACTCCTCATCTTCTTTTCCGTCATTCGTCCCGGCTCGGTCTACATTGGCATGACGGCGGTGCTCATCCCCATCACCGTCATCGTCAAGCTCATCGCCACGCGCCTGTGGAAGTCGCAGTGCCGCGCCGTCGACGACGAGGAGGCCGAGGCGCTGTGCGGTATCGACTCGAGGCCGCTGTGGCAAAAGATGCAGAGGAACGATCTTGGACCCAGCACGGCCGACGAGGCGAGCAACAGCCGCAGTCCACTCGATGCGCTCGCTTCGGGCCGCTATCCGTCCGTAGTGGCACCGCCGCCCACGACGTCGGCGTTCCAACGCGTCTGGCAGCGGCTGCACGACTCTTTCAATGCCAACGGTCTGGACAAGACGAGCTACCTC
The DNA here is from genome assembly GCF_000747765.1 of Moesziomyces antarcticus. Classification (NCBI taxonomy): domain Eukaryota; kingdom Fungi; phylum Basidiomycota; class Ustilaginomycetes; order Ustilaginales; family Ustilaginaceae; genus Moesziomyces; species Moesziomyces antarcticus. The sequence continues at coordinate 43,572 of NW_014639005.1, read as the reverse complement.
GCTGCTGCCCATGCACGCGGACAGGCGCCAGGCCATGCCGTCGGAGTCGGAGCCAAGGGCCTTGCCAGAACGCCACGCTATCTGCTCAAGGAGGGGGCCAAGCACGCCTTCCACTACCGCACAGCCGCCAAGGCCACCCTGGGCATGGAAGACGCCACCGACTCTCCACGCGCCAGCATTCGCCCTTCGACCGAGGACAGGCGCGTTGCAGGTCTGCCTCCGACCAGCAAGATCGAGGCTCATCCGTACCGCACCTCGCACGAGTCTGGCAAGGCCGAGCACTTTGACGGCGAGGTGCCCAAAGACACATCGCAAGTGTTCCATCGCAGCCGATCGGCCATGCGCAAGGCGCGCGGCGGCGAACACGTCGTCCACCGTCGTCGCGGCAGTTCGCGCAGCGAGGAGCGCCCGTTCCTCTCGGGCTTTGATGCCATCTCTGCCCACGCGCCGCTGCCGAGCGAGGACGACTACGACCTTAGCTTCGAAGACGGCGATGCGCCATTCTTGGAGCATGATGCCGACGGAGGCCTCGGACGTCATGCCAGCCGGCGCTCGAGGCGAGGGGCGAGCCGCAATTACGGCACGCTTCGCAGGAAGCCGAGCCAGCTCGCCACGGTCGCTGATGACGAGTCGGCTCAGATTGGCAAGTCCGAACTGCTGGATCGCGAGCCAGTCGATGGCCCATCTGGCTCCGACCCGCTCAGCGAATATGCCGATGGTACCGAGAAGCCAGCTCCTGCAACGTACGCGGGTGCAGGCGGTGCTGCGTACGGGCACTCGTACGGTGGCTCGGAACGAAAATCGCTCGACTATCACGAAGACGACGACTCGCTCAAAGGGCGTGCAGTGGTGCGACCCCACCCGCCGGTGCGATGGGACGACACGCCCAACAACACTGCACGCTACAACAATCCCTTTTACAATCAGGAGATGGACGACTTCCTGTGGCTGCCGCGCAATCCGCTGGCGCCGATCGATCTGTTTGATACGATCGAGTGGTACGGGCCTGCTCTCGTCAGCTCGCAGGGCGGCGGCGGTGTGCTGGGTGACTGGGAGGATGAGCAGGAAGACGACTACGACGACGAGTATGACAGCGATTACGAAAAGAATCACGTCGATGACATTCCCCTTGGCGGCGAAGCGGCGACGCTTGCCCGGCGCTCCGAGGGCATGCTCGAGGGCGACGAGGAGATTGTGCTGCCCGACCACCTGGCTCGCCACTTGGAAGAGACGCAGAATGTGGAGGAGGTGGCGGATCCTGCGGCAAGCGTGCCCAAGCATCTCATGGAGGACTACAAGCGTGCCATCCGGCGCTCGGAACGGGCAGGATCGGTGAGCAGCGCGGGACGCTCGCCATCCAGCCTCTTCCGCCGGGGCAGCGATGTCTCTGCGTCGTCTGCGCGCGGCTATGGCGGTCCGGCGCTACTGCAAGTGCCTTCACACGGCTCGTGGCGAAGCGCCGAAGGTCCGCAGGCGCCTGCAAGCCCGACTTCGGTGCGCGCCTCGCAGCGACCGGGGACTGGCGGTTCGGAGCCGCTGGCGAGTGTGGCCGAGGCAGGCGTCATGATCCCGCGTCGTAGCTCGAGCCGTCGCAAGCGGCGCGAGGAGAGCGGCAACGACGCCGCCGCCGAGGATGCGCGTGCCGACGGCGATGCGGATGCTCGAGACGAGGCGCCGGCGACGGTGGAGCGAAGAATGTCGCGACGCACGCGACGCGATGCGTCGGGCGCTCTGAGCGGCTTCTCGGGCGGCACGACGCAGAAGACGGTGACGCTCAAGGCGGCGCTGCGTGCCGAGGCGCTGGAGGAAGAGAGGCGGATCACACTCAAGGAGAAGCTGGCGTCGAGGAAGGGACGCAAGAAGGCCAACCTGTCGCGCGATGCGTCTGGCCAACTGGAAGGGCTCGAGGAGGGGCTCACGGATGGCGAAGAGGGCGAGCGAGGCATCGAGGCGGGCACCATCATGGAGCGGTATGCGGCGGAGCATCGACGACGTGCTACGCAGGCGAGCGAGTTTGGCCAGCTGACGCCGCAGCGTGCCGGCGGCGGCATGCGACGGGATGCGTCGCAGGGTTCTGCGCTCGTCGACACCTCGTTGCTCGAGAGGAGCGGGAGCAGCGCATATACGGGCAAGCGCTTCCGCACGGCGGCGCTGGGCGTGCTGAGCCTGTCGCGACAGACCAAGGCGGATGCGAATGCGGCGCAACCGACGTCGATGGCGATGCAGGAGCTTGGCGGCGCACCGGCGAGCACGGCAGCGACGAGTGCAGCGGCGCCCGCCATTGCAGGCCAAGGGGAAGTTGCGCCTGAGCGACCTAGTGGCGTGGCCGAGCGGAGCCTGACCGAGGTAGCGCTGCCTGCCGAGGCGAGCCGGACGACGGCGCTGAACGAGACGGTGGATGTGGCGGAGTCACACCAGAACTAACGACACGATGTAACGAATGAAAGGATAGATTGATACCCTACGTCTGGAGAGCGAAGGTGATGCAGCCAATACCGAGCACAGTCGGCGAGCACAGTCGGCGAGCACAGACGGAAGGCGTTGTGGTGTCGAACGCGCAGTGAACGTGGCTGTGCGCACAGGGATGTGGATCGGAAGATATGCGCTGAAGTCGGAGCCACACGCAAGCTCGGCAGGGGCATTTGAGGGCGGTTTGATCCGCGGAGTCGCAGGAGCAGCGGCGGGAGAGGCTTCCGAGAGGGGCGCGGATTGAAAAGCTCGGGCGACGGGGCTCGGGCGACGGGAGTTGCTTCGCAAGCCCCAAGAGCCGCCAAGCCAGTCATGCGATTCCGACTCGACTCATTCGACTCGACTCGAACGAGCGCTAACCAGGGCGGCGACAATTGACTCGACGACCGAATTCCGAGAGGAGCGCAGCGCCATGTGAGCTGTCGAGGTGGAATCAGCTGAGAGGCGGCTTGGCTAATCCGCGGAGCAGCGCCTTGCATCGGACCGATGCAGAGGAAATCGCAGCCGCAGCCTCAAAGCCGCCTCAAAGCAGCCTCCAACGCCCGGAACAGACCAACTGCCGAAGGAAATTGCGCGAAAATTGGCGCCAAAATCGGCCCCTGCGCATCGGAACAACGAAGTGCAAAAAAAAAAAAGGGGGCTGCAAAGGCAGTTCCTTTGGAAACGGCAAATGCTGCCAATGCTGGTGCTGCTGGTGCGACCACAACAACACCAAAAACACGCCCTCGCCCTCGCCCTGCCGAGAAAACGTTTTGCCGAGCCAAAATCAGAGAACTCCTCGGACTTGGCTGCGTTTCACGGCCCGCCAGCTCAGCCTAGTCGCTAGAGCCAGAGCCAGAGCTGCAAGCGAAGCCTTCCGCCGACCCAAGCCTCGAAACCAGCACACGCTCTGCCCTCTTTCTTCGCTCTGACGGATTGCGAGCCAGCCCCGGCCGCTACGCTCGCTCGATATATAGTCGCGGCCTACTTCGCGCGTCACCGCTTCTCTCCGCACACACCTTCGTCCGTCCGCAACCATGTCCGAAGTGGGTCCGCACGGCAACGCCGGTGCCAATGGCGCCGACGCGTACATCGCCACCAACCACACCAACACCGCCGCCACCTCGGCCGCGCCCAGCGCCGACGAGGCCAGCAGCGACCACGAACACGAGAAACACCACGTCGACGTCGCAGATGCAGAGACCCAGTTCAAGCAGCTCGAGCGTCAGCTCTCCACACACCACCCCAAGGATGCCGACGTCGAAAAGTACGAGCCTTTCGACCTGCGCGAGTGGCTCGCCGGAACCCAGCAGCAGACCGACGGCATGGGCCTCAAGCGCAAGAAGCTCGGCGTCTCCTGGCAGGACGTCCGCGTGATCGGCACCGCCACGCTCGACCTCAACGTTCCCACCATCCCCTCCATGGCGCTCTTCGAAGTCATCGGCCCCATCTTTGGCATCCTCAAGCTCTTCGGCTTCGACCCCACCAAGAACAAGACGCGCGACCTCCTCCAGGGATTCACCGGTTCCGCAAAGCCGCGCGAGATGGTCCTCGTCATCGGTCGTCCTGGCTCCGGATGCTCCACCTTCCTCAAGACCATCGCCAACAAGCGCTCCGGATTCATCGAAACCAAGGGCGACGTCCACTACGGCGGCATCGACGCGAACCAGATGGCCAAGCGATACCTCGGCGAGGTCGTCTACTCGGAAGAGGACGACCAGCACCACGCCACCCTCACCGTCGCACGCACCATCGACTTTGCCCTCCGTCTCAAGGCGCACGCAAAGATGCTCCCCGACCACACCAAAAAGACCTACCGCAAGCTCATCCGCGACACCTTGCTCAAGATGGTCAACATCGCCCACACCAAGCACACCCTCGTCGGCAGCGCCACCGTCCGCGGCGTGTCCGGAGGTGAGCGCAAGCGCGTCTCCATCCTCGAGTCGCTCGCCTCGGGCGCCAGCGTCTTTTCCTGGGACAACTCGACGCGCGGTCTCGATGCTTCCACCGCCCTCGACTATGTCAAGAGCATGCGCATCCTCACCGACCTCCTCGAGGCCACCATGTTTGTCTCGCTCTACCAGGCCTCCGAGGGCATCTGGGAGCAGTTTGACAAGGTGCTCGTCATCGACGAAGGTCGCTGCGTCTACTTTGGTCCCCGCACCGAGGCGCGCCAGTACTTCATCAACCTCGGCTTTGCGGATCGTCCGCGCCAGACCTCGGCCGACTACATCACCGGCTGCACCGACAAGTACGAGCGCATCTTCCAGGACGGCCGCGACGAGAACAACGTGCCCAGCACCCCCGAGAAGCTCGAAGAGGCCTACCGCAACAGCAAGTTCTACACCCAGGCCCTCGAGGACAAGAAGGCCTTTGACGCCGTCGCCACCGCCGACGCACAGGCCACCACCGACTTCAAGCAGGCCGTCGTCGACGCCAAGCACCGCGGCGTGCGCTCCAAGTCGCAGTACACCGTCTCGTTTGGCGCACAGGTGCACGCGCTCTGGCTCCGTCAGATGCAGATGACCCTGGGCGACAAGTTTGACATCTTTATGAGCTACGTCACCGCCACCGTCGTCGCCCTGCTCGCAGGCGGCATCTTCTACAACCTCCCCACCACCTCGGCCGGCGTCTTCACCCGCGGCGGATGCCTCTTCATGCTGCTCCTCTTCAACTCGCTCTCGGCCTTCGCAGAGCTGCCCACCCAGATGATGGGCCGTCCCATCCTGGCGCGTCAGACCAGCTTTGCCTTCTATCGTCCCTCGGCACTCACCCTCGCCCAACTGCTTGCGGATCTGCCGTTCGGTGTGCCGCGCGCTACCATCTTTGTCATCATCCTCTACTTTATGGCCGGTCTGGAGCGATCTGCCAGCGCATTCTTCATCGCCTGGTTCGTCGTCATTGTCTCGTACTACTCCTTCCGCGCGCTCTTCAGTTTCTTCGGCTCCATCACCACCAACTTCTACTCGGCCGCACGTCTGGCTGCCATCGTCATGTCCATGCTCGTGCTCTGGGCAGGCTACGTGATCCCACAGGCGGCCATGCGCAGGTGGCTCTTCTGGATCTCGTACATCAACCCGGTCTTCTACGCCTTCGAGGCGCTCATGGTCAACGAGTTCAAGCGAATCACCTTCACCTGCGAGGGCGCTCAGATCATCCCCTCGGGCCCCGGATACCCGACGCAGCTCACCGACAACCAGATTTGCACGCTCGCTGGCGCCACTCCGGGCACCAATCAAATCCCGGGCGGCGCCTACCTTGCTGCCAGCTTCGGCTACCTCGAGAGCCACCTGTGGCGCAACATCGGTATCCTGATCGCATTCCTCTTCGGATTCGTCGCCATCACCGCGCTCGTGGTCGAGTCGATGGACCAGGGCGCCTTCGCCTCGGCCATGGTCGTCAAGAAGCCGCCTAGCAACGAAGAGAAGGAGCTCAACAAGAAGCTGCTTGACCGTCGTTCGGGTGCCAGCGAAAAGACCGAGGCCAAGCTCGAGGTGTACGGCAAGCCGTTCACCTGGAGCAACCTCGAGTACACTGTGCCCGTTCAGGGCGGCCACCGCAAGCTGCTCGACAGCGTTTACGGATACGTCAAGCCCGGAACCATGACTGCACTCATGGGCAGTTCCGGTGCGGGCAAGACGACGCTCCTCGACGTTCTCGCCGACCGCAAGACGATCGGCGTGATCAAGGGCGAGCGTCTGATCGAGGGCAAGCCGATCGACGTGTCGTTCCAGCGCCAGTGTGGCTACGCCGAGCAGCAGGACATCCACGAGCCCATGTGCAGCGTGCGCGAGGCTCTGCGCTTCTCGGCCTACCTGCGCCAGAGCCACGACATTCCGCAGGCGGAGAAGGACCAGTACGTGGAGGACATTATCGAGCTGCTCGAGCTGCAGGACCTGGCGGAGGCCATCATTGGCTACCCTGGTTTCGGTCTTGGCGTCGGCGACCGCAAGCGTGTCACGATCGGTGTGGAGCTGGCGGCCAAGCCTTCGATGCTGCTCTTCCTCGACGAACCTACTTCGGGTCTTGACGGTCAGTCGGCTTTCACGATCTGCAGGCTGCTGCGCAAGCTGGCGGACAATGGTCAGACGATCCTGTGCACGATCCACCAGCCCTCGGCTCTGCTGTTCGAGACGTTTGACAGGCTGCTGCTGCTGGAACGTGGCGGCAAGACGGTCTACTCGGGACCGATTGGTCGCGACGGCAAGCATGTGATCGAGTACTTTGCGGCACGCGGTGCGCAGTGCCCTCCCGGCGTCAACCCGGCAGAGTACATGCTCGACGCGATCGGAGCGGGAAGCCAGCCGCGCGTGGGCGACTACGACTGGGCGGACTGGTACCTCGAGTCGGACATGCACCAGGACAACCTGCGCGAGATCGAGGCGATCAACCGCGAAGGTGCCGCGCTGCCCAAGCCCGAGGGTAGGGGTAGCGAGTATGCTGCGCCGTGGTCGTACCAGTTCAAGGTGGTGCTGCGCAGGACGATGCTGAGCACGTGGCGCCAGCCTGCGTACCAGTACACGCGATTCTTCCAGCACCTAGCCTTTGCGCTGCTCACCGGTCTGCTCTTCCTGCAGCTGGGCAACAACGTGGCTGCGCTGCAGTACCGACTGTTCGTCATCTTTATGCTGGCGATTATTCCGGCGATCATCATGGCGCAGATCATGCCGTTCTGGATCATGTCGCGCTCCATCTGGATCCGCGAGGAGACGAGCAAGACTTTTGCCGGCACCGTGTTTGCGGCGACGCAGCTCATCTCCGAGGTGCCGTATGCGCTGGTGTGCGGTACGGTGTTCTTTGTGCTGATCTACTACCTGGCGGGCTTCAACACGGATTCGGGACGATCTGCGTACTTTTGGTTCATGACGTTCCTGCTGGAGCTGTTCTCGATTTCGATTGGCACCATGGTGGCGTCGTTCTCCAAGTCGGCCTACTTTGCGTCGCTGTTTGTGCCGTTTATCATTCTGGTGCTCAACCTGACGTGCGGTATCCTGTCGCCTCCGCAGGCCATGTCGAGCGGGCTGTACAGCAAGTTCCTGTACAACGTCAACCCGATCCGCTTTACGATCTCGCCGCTCATCGCCAACGAGCTGTACGGGCTTTCGATCCAGTGCGCTGCCAACGAGTTCAGCCGCTTCTCGCCTCCGAGTGGGCAGACGTGCGAGCAGTGGGCGGGCAACTACATCTCCAGAATTGGCGGGTATCTGGCCAACCCCTCGGCGACGCAGGACTGCATGTACTGCACCTACGCCACCGGCGAGCAGTTCTACGCTCCTTTCGGTATCACGTGGGAAGAGCGCGGCCGCGACCTGGGCATCTTGATCGCGTTTGTGGCGTTCAACTGCGTCGCGACGATCGTGTTCACCAAGGTGTTCAAGTTCAGCAACCGTTGATCCACACGGCTCTCTTTGCATATATAGATTCGCAATTCCACCCTTCTTTTGGATCAGCCTTGTTTTGGGGTATGAGTATGACAGAAGCAGAGTGGGTGGCGATGTGAGTGAATGGCGACGACGAGCTTCGGCACGTTCCGACGCGTGAGTGAGCGTGACTGTACCGGCGGCGGATGTGCCGATGAAAGCGCAATGCCAAAGCTTATTAATTTCGCGCCGGGTGGGAACCCTTCATCACGCTCATCACTCCCCACCACCACCTTTCCACCACCACAGTTGGTACGGACATCAACGCTGCAGCCATGGCGTCCACTTCAGCCTCCGCGTCTGGCTCAGGCTCAGGCTCTGGCTCGGCTGCCACCCCATCGTCTGGCACCGCTTCATCTCACGACTCGAAACTAGCCACTGGACTTTCACACAAAGCCGCAGGAAACGCGAGCTTCGTGTCGAGCGACATTCCAGCTGCGCTCTCCTCCTACCACCACGCAATCCTATACCTATCCGGCTCTCAAACGCGGAGCATCCTTGGGCTCGTTGGCGAGTCCACGACGGACAGCAGGCCTGAAGACCTCGATTCCGACTCTGACTCGGACACTGCGTCTGCTCCTACCAGCGAAGTCGAGCTGTCGCAGGTGTACAGCAACATGGCGGCGTGCTACATCAAGCAGGGACGGTGGGATCGAGCCCTGGATGCGGCGGATAAGAGTCTGCGTGCCGACTCGCGCAATGTCAAAGCCAAGTTCCGGCGTGCACAGGCGCTGCGTGGGCAGAACAACCTCTACGCCGCGCGCGACTATCTCCAACTCACCCTCGACAGCCTTGGCAAGAAACGCGCCGATGCAAGGGTGGGATTCGAGGCGGAGCTCAACAAGGTCCAGGCCGAGATTGAGGCCAAGGAGGCCAAGGCGAGGAACAAGTGGGTTGGATTTTTGGGCAAGAATCCCGGTGCGCTCAGCGTGGATGATCCGACCAATGCGCCGTCCGACACTTTGTGAATGCAATCCCATGCCAATACACTCTCAGCATTGCAAAGCCAGCGGCGTGTGCAGTGTTGGTCTTGAACGCGCACTGGGAGTGGGTGAGAGGGTTGGGTTCCGAGATCCGACAGCTGAGCGAGAATTTTTGTGGAGGCTCCTTGCCCACCTCTTGGGTGTTGCTTTCACCCTTCCATCTGAACCGCAACCTCTGATCTCGGGACACTGGCAACGATGGGTAAGAGCAAGACTACGGTCGCAGCGGGTGGAAACGCAGCCGTGGCATCCGAGATCGACGATATCTTTTCGTCCTCCACCACGTCCAAGTCGAGCTCCAGCAAGCCGAGCAAAGCGACACGATCGGAAGCCTCATCCAGCAGAGCATCCAAAACAAGCGACAAGGCGGCATCCAAGTCGACCTCATCATCTGCTTCCAACTCGAACTCCAAGTCGAAGCGAAAGCGGGAGGCCGACTCAGCCCCATCAAAGAAGCGTGCTGTGGAGGTTGTCACGGACACATCCTCCTCGATCCCAACCAGCATTGCTGCACCACCGCCACCCAAGACGCGGCCTTCAAAGTCTTCGGCTAGCAATGGCGCATTTGACGCGGCAAAGCAGGCGGAGCTGGAGGAGTTTGCCAATTCGCGCGGTGGGGGAGAGAGGAAGACGACCGACGATGGCCTGCGCATCTTTTCGGCCGCCGAGCTGGGCATGAACGACGACGGCGGCGATACCGAGCTGTGTCCGTTCGACTGCAACTGCTGTAAGTTCCCCCAAATCCCCACCACAACACCACAACGCATTGGTGTCTAGCCGTACTCGGCATCCACACCGCCATTGCCGAGCAACACTCGACTCTGAGCCGCTCAAGACCCCCCCGGGGTCGACTTCTGCGACCATCAGTGCACGCTCCACACTCCGCCTCCGCTTCACACCCAAACCAGCCTTTCGACTAGACGCGAATGGTGGGTTGACAGCTTCACCCTTTTCTTTTTTGCGCACACAGGCTTCTAACCCCTCCAAATGCAATGCATTGCTTCCTGAAAAACACTTTCAGTCAGGCATGAACAATGGATCGTTTTTTGAGCGATTGACTTTGTCGAGACGGCCGTGGATTTCGTCTTTGCCTTGCTTGAAGAATGTGAGCGTACAACGTGCGGCTCGTCCAGTCGATCCTCGCGGCACCTGCCCACCATGCACAGCTGCAGCCAGAGTGGCCGCGCGTCGATGCTGCGGCCAAGCCCTGCACACAAGATCCCCCCCCTGCTTCGGGCAATGGAGAGTTGCACCGCTCTTGCTGCGCTTCGCCAGGGTGACAGACTCCTTCGTGACTTCCACACCCGCCTCCCCC
>NW_014639005.1:0-33391 GCF_000747765.1 Moesziomyces antarcticus | reverse complement strand
GTCGAGCTGCCCAACTTGACAAGGCTACGAGGACTGCGCACGCCCGACGCCCATACCCACGCGCACGAGCGTCTCGATGGCCGCACGCGAGTTGTCCAGCAGATCCTGGTCCCACGCCAGGCGGCCCTTCTCGAAGACGAGCACGATCGTCGAGCCGCCGAATTTAAAGAAACCAAACTCGTCGCCGCGCGCCACCCTCTGCCCCTCCTTGACGGTAAGCACGGTGCTGCCGACCATCATGGCGCCGATGCAGACGGCGTAGAAGGTGCCAAAGCGCTCCGAGTGGAACGGCACCACCACGCGGATGTTTTCGCCGTACACGTCGATCGCAGACCGGATCGCCATGGGGTTCACCGTGTAGTACTGGCCTGTGATCCACGTCGGCCTGCCCACCGTCGCGTCCGCAGGGCAGTGGAAGCGGTGGTAGTCCTGCGGGGCCAGTCTAAAGATGGCCAGCGCTCCGCCCGTCTGGTAGTTGTCCAGCTCCGACGGCGCAGCCGCCTCGCCCAGCAGCCGCGCCACACTGAAATCGCGGCCCTTGATCCAGATGCGCGTCGCCTCGCTCACGCTTTCGAACGCCATCATGCGGCAGTCGGCGCCGCTCACCAGCCGCGCCGGATTGTCCGGCTCCTCGTTGGGCCGTGCGTCCGGCTTGAGCTTGCGGTAGAAGAACTCGTTGAACGTCGTGAAGCTCTCGAGCGGCTCGCGGATCTCGTCGAGGTCGAGGTTGTGGAACGCAATGAATCCCGCGATCTCGCGCGCGCTTGCCGGGTTGTCAAACTTGACCCCTTGCTTGACGCTCATGTTTTTGAGCATGCGCTTCACCCGCGCGCCCTCCATGCGCGAGCGTGCGCCCTGGTACAGCAGCCGGATGCCCAACCGCACGTACACCTGCATCTTTTCCTCCATCAGCTCGCCCGAGATGCGGTCCTGCACGATGATGTTGGCGCTGTTGGCGCCGAGCGAGTAGTTGCCCTGGCTGATCTTGTTGACCACCTTGGTGTACCACTTGCGGTGCGCCTGGCTCGCCGTCACGTAGTTGCGCACCGTCAGGCTCTCGACGCGTCGCCAGTCGTGCGCGGCGCACACAGCGAGATGCGTGATGATGTCCATCTCGCCCTTGTTCGACAGCCGCGGCATGTGGCACAGCGGACACGACTGCAGACGCACCACGCGCTCCACCGCCTGCACATCGTCGTACGACGAGCCCGCATCGGCCCCGCCCTCGACCTGGATGAGCGGAGGCGTCGGCGAAGTCGAGAGCATGCCCGAGCTTGAGTTTGACGCGCTGCGTCGCTTGTCCGCCGCGCCGCCGCCTGCACCGGGATGAGCCAGCTGCGCACCACCGCCCGTCGACGAAGAGTCGGTGGACGAGGTCATGGACAGCGCCGAAAAGTCGCGATCCAACGGGCGCATGTTGCCGCTCGATTGGTCGGCGGCGGCTGCTTCCGTGCCGGGAACGTCGGCGCTGGGCGCATTGGCGCCGCTCAAGTCGGCATCTTGGTTGAGGTCGGTTCCAATGTCGCCGACGCCTCCGAGAAGCGAGGGCGTCTGTGCGCCGCTGTTGAGGTTGGACGGCTGCGTGGCCTTGCGCTTGAGCGCCCACGGCTTCTGCACCTCGGCCTCGAGCGCGACGATGATGTCGTCAAAGCTCAGCTCGTCCTCGTCCGGGTTCTTGTCGAGCGCGTGGAAGAAGCTGTCGAGCGTCTTTGTGCTGAGCGTGCTGCCGAGACTGTCGAGCATGCTCGACAGCTCGAGGCGCGAGAGGGTTCCGCTGTCGTTGGTGTCGAACTGCTGCGCCAGCTGCCTCCAGAAGCGCTGACGGAGCGCATCGTACGGCGTAAACTTGGCCTGGATGGTGAGCGAGGGCGGTTTGGTGGTGCGCTTGAACTTGACCTCCTCGTCCTTCTCGACGCGCGAGAGCGGGAGCACAAACTGCTTCATCGAGCCCAGCACACCGTCGTCGTCGTCGGCATACAGACCGGTGAGCGTGTCGGGCTTGGGCGCCGCATCGAGCAGCTCGGCGATCGAGATGCTGGCGCCGCCGACATAGTCGTTGGACGACATGCGATCCCAGTCGTAGATCATAAACTTGGCCTGGAAGTTGGTCTCGTGGCGGCGGACGTGGAAGAGGAGCTTCTCGTTCCAGGTGGGGTTGAGCGTGTGCCGCGCGACGCGCGTGCGAAAGATCTTTTGGCCAAAGCTGATGATGGCAAAGGGGTCCATGTCGAAGCTGGTGTGCGTGACGTTGGTCCAGCGCGGCAGGTCGCTGGCGCCCTGCACCTCCATCATGACGATGCCGATGATGTCCAAGCCCATCTCGGCTTTGAAGGCGTACTCTCCGCGCTTGCGGCTGGCTGCGCCTCCGCGTCGCTTGATGCGGCGGGTGCGGGTCCGGGGCGTGCTGCCATCAGCCGCGGTGGGCACTGCGTTGCTCGACTTGAGACGCTTGACGCCGGGCAGACGTCGCTTGGAGCGCGGCTTGGCGTCGGTGCTTGCGCCGAGATCGCTGGTGGTGGCTGTGGAGCGCGCGGCTTCGACGTCGGAGCTGGTGGATTCGATGGGCGTTGCGGCGCCGGAAGTGTGGGCCGATCTGAGACCCTTGGTGCGCGAAAAGATGCGACGATACTTGCCCGGTCGTGATGTCGGCTGCGTCGGCGGGGGTGGTGTGAGGAGTGCTGCCGACTGCGGTACTGCCGAGGAATTGGAAGCAGTGGTGGATGGGGTGGCTGCGATGGATTGGTAGTGCTGGTCGTAGACGGCGTCGTCGTCCGAGTCAAACTCGATGCCGTCGTTGAGGTCGCTACGGTTGTCGCCGTCCGAGGTGATGAGGTCGTCATCCTGGTCGGTGACGTCTTCGTCGTCGTCATCATCGTCGTCCTCTTCGTCGCTTTCGTCGCTGCTCAGGCCGTCGTCGACAAAGGCTTCTTGGGCGGCAGCGGTGCCTACGGACTGGGAGGCAGGGATGGCGCGCACGGCGGCACCGGCCGAGCCGAGCGTGGCGAGTACGAGGCGGTCGTAGACTTCCTGTACGCTCCAGGAGCGCGGACCGGACGAGGTGCGGGCTGCGGCGGCGTCGAGGGGGACGAATCCGATCTTGACCTGGAGTTCGCCGCTGATCTTTGCGTCTGGACGGGAGGATTCGACGGGAAGCCAGAGCGAGTGTGCGTTGGACCATTCGGCCATGCCGTCCTGGCACCACTGTGCGACCTGAAGCGAGCATTCGCCCATGTAGTCGTTTCCGGAGAAGCGGTCCTTGTCCCAGATGACGAACTCGAGCGACGAGACCATGCCGTTGGAGGCGTCTAGCTGGATGGAGCCGCGGGGCGGTTTTGGGTCTTGGAGTGCGGCGGCGGAGGGGCTGTCTGTGCCGAGCGTGCCGAGTGTGGACGAGGGACGCGAGTTGGAGAGCGGGTTGCGACGACGCAGCCGCATGGGCCTGGGCATCTGCCTGCCGACTACACGCGCGCCTGCTGCGCCGAGACGGACGGGTGCGACGAGGATCTTGGAAGCGGCGCCCTGGATGCGCTTGGAGGAGGCGGAGCGAAGATTAAGACGTGGCCGCGATTTTGCGTTGGTGTCTGGCGTTTGAGCGCCCGAGGCTGCACCCGCAGCTGTTGGGGCTTGTGCTGCCGAGTCGGGCAGGACGGCATGTTGTATGGCGCGACGCACGAAGGATGAGTCGATGTCGTCGGTGGCTACGGCAGCAAAGTTGGGACCGAACCATTCGGGGAGTACGGGAAAGTTGAAGGTGGCCTCGTCGGCGTTCCAGGTGGGATCGAGCGTCTTTGGCTTTACGGTGGTTTGGGAGCGCGAGTCTGCATCGTGATGGGCCGAGGCGACGGAGCCGGGCAAGCTGACGAGGACGAAGGGATCCGATTTGCCGTTTCTGTCCTTGGCGGCGAGGTTTCTGGCGGAGAGCACCTGCACCCGCAGCGTGCAGAGGGGTGGTGATGAGGAGGAGGAGGATGCGTTTGGCTGCTGCGACGACATGGCTGTATGTGTGTGGGGTGGGGTGGGGAATGGCTTGGACGGGGGTCCCTGCTGCCTATATATGTCCTAGACGCCGTCGGATGGTGCCGTCGACTGCGACAGGCCGAGATGTGACGGTAGCAAAGGAGCAGCCCAGCAGGCGATGCCGCTTTGTCGAGAGTGACGCTGAAAGCGAGGTGGGACTCCATTGTTGCACGGGTGATCCGAGCGGGAGGTGCATCGCGTTACCCACGCCTCACTGCATGCACTTGCACTGGCACTGGCACTGCTTTGTCGGGTCACATCCGGCGCCCGGCTGACTGTCTAGCTCGAGCCTTTCGAGCCTTTTTGCCGCGGAAGAGCCGATCTCCGCGTCCCTCGCCTTGGGTGGGGCTGGGCTGGGCTGTGTTGGTCTTTTCGGAAAGAGGTCCCGCGAAATTGCGGCAACGGGATTGAAAGAAGGTCTAACATTATTCAAATTTCGAGCAATTCACTCGGATCCGAATCGTGAATCGGAATTTTACGTGGCTGTCTCTGTTGCAGCGCTGGTTCGACTAGAAGCCCGGGAGTGCGAGGTGGCGCAAATTGAGTCGTGCGAAAGGGCTTGAACGTCGAATCTGCTCATCGCGATCTCCAAACCATCGCTGCCCACCACCACCACCACCTTCTCCCCTTTTGCATATCCATCCCGAATCTATCGCAAAAATGGCAGGCCCAGCAGCTCAGGCAGCCAAGAACAAGGCTCGTCAGATCTTCATGAAGAACTGGTACGTCCCGAGTTTCCCACCTTTATCTCCCTTTCGACCTTGACTTTACTGAACATTCTGTTTGATCGCTGGTGTTTTGGGTACAGGTACGCTCCGGAGGTTCTTCCCATCTACGTTATCACTGGTCTTGCTGCCGGCGGTGCCACCTGGTATGTCCAGCCACCTCAACATTGAGATAACAACGACGCACACTGACTTTTGGATTTTGGTTGGGGGTGGGAAGGTACCTGAGCCGACTGGCACGTGGACCGGACGTCATCTGGGACCGCAAGAACAACCCTACGCCGTGGAACAACGTCGAGCCGGGCACCAACACCAAGATGATGTCGGTCAACCAGCAGTTCGACAAGCAGTACAAGCGCGACCGTCTCTAAGTCCCCCAGAGCCGCCTTCTCCTTGTACTAAGCTCGAGATCGCAATCACAAGCCTCGGATTCGAATTCCAATCTCACTCAGAAACAGCAGCCGTGTGCGAGAAGCAGCCAACCGCATCCGATGATTAGAAAGACGGCAGGAAGAGCGCAGGTTGCAACAACACGCGCCAGTGATTCAGGCAGGAGAAGGGTTCGGGGTTCGGAACATAACACCGGCGCGCCATGCAATGGGAGCAAGAGGAGTCGGAAGCAAGCCGATGCTGCCGCGTATTGAAGCGCCGGACTTGCCGCTGCCTTGATGCGCGCAGCAGCTGCCGTGACTGGCGACGACAAACCATGCACCGCGCTAGCAAAGGGGCGCAACGACCCGCCGATGCTGACTGTCCACTCCGAATTGCGTTGATCTGGTCCGGCCTTTCCGATGGAGTGTGTCCATGAGGGCACTCGAGACCAGTCGCTGCACTTCTGCTGAGTCGACCCGTGGAATCGCGTCTTTGGAACTGCCACTGCGCACCAATTGGAGTGCTCGCCCATCACCCACACGGGACTGACCACAAAAGTAAGCATGGCAACGTCTATTGCATTCAAACAAGATCAAGTGGAGGAAAGCTAGAACCAGTCGCCGTGCTGCTTCATGGCATCGGCGACCTTCTTGAACCCGGCAATGTTGGCACCTCCCACCAAACTGGGCAGCTGTGCCTTGTCTCCCTTGGCGGGGAACTTTTTACCCGTCTGGAAGCAGTTTTCGTACGCGTTCTTCATGATGCCCTTGAGCTTGGCATCCACCTCCTCTGTCGTCCAGGTGAGTCGCGCCGAGTTCTGCGCCATCTCGAGCCCACTAACCGCAACACCGCCGGAGTTGGCCGCCTTGCCGGGACCGTACCAGCAGGGCGACTCGGTACCCCTCGAGGCTTCGAAGACGTTGATGGCTTCCTGGGTGAGACCCATGTTGCTTCCCTCGGCGACGTACTTGCATCCAGCGGCGATGGCAGCCTTGGCCTCGTCCTCGTCCATCTCGTTCTGCGTCGCACAGGGGAGCGCCACGTCGTACTTGGACACCAACTTCCACGGTCGTGCTCCGGAGTGGAACTCGAGCGATGCATCGGTGAATGTCGACAGCTCGCCACGGTTGTACTTGATCTCGGCGATCTTTTCAATCATCTCGGCCGTGAATCCCTTGTCGCCCTTGGCGATGAGCGATCCCTTGGAGTCGGACAGCGACAACACCGTTCCTCCCAGCTCGAGCACCTTGAGTGCGGCATACTGGGCAACGTTACCCGATCCCGAGATGACCACCTTCTTGCCCTGGAATCCGGCACCCGACTCGACGTGTGCGATCATGTGCTCGACATAGTAGATCAGGCCGTAACCGGTGGCTTCGGGACGGATGAAGCTTCCACCCCAATCGATGGCCTTACCCGTAATCACACCGGTCCACTCGTTGCGCAGCTGCTTGTACGTTCCAAACACGAAACCCGCCTCCCTGGTCGAGAATCCAATATCACCCGCGGGAACATCGGTGTTGGGACCGATATGACGCTGCAGCTCCGTGGCAAACGCCTTGCAGAACCTTCGCACCTCGGCATCGCTCTTGCCCTTGGGGTTGAAATCACTTCCACCCTTGCCGCCGCCGATGTTGAGACCCGTGAGGGCGTTCTTGAAGATCTGCTCAAAGCCGAGGAACTTGAGCACGGACAGGTTGACCGTCTCGTGCAGACGCAGTCCACCCTTGTAGGGTCCGAGCGCCGAGTTGAACTGCACACGGTAGCCGCGGTTGACCTGCGCGACGTGCTTGTCGTCCTCCCACACCACGCGGAACTGGATGATGCGCTCGGGGATCTGGATAATGTCAAACGCCTTTTGGTACGAAGGGTTCTGCTCCAGGAACGGCGCCAGCGTCGAGCCGAGCTCGTTGAGCGCCTGCTCGAATTCGGGTTCCGAAGGGAGGTTGGTCATGCTGCTCGATGTCGTAGTAGCTGGAGTGGGGGGTCGGACAGAATTGCGCTGGCCCATGGGTGTTGTGATTTTGCGCAAGCAAAGCGGGCGTCGAGATGGGAGCGCAGACTATATACGAGCGCATCCAGTGGCGAGCATTGGGATCTAGAGTAAGATTCCGAGTCACCACAATCCATCGCGGCTGTCCATCCGCTTCCCTCCACCGCTACTCGGGGCGACGCCGGATTACGCCATGTCTGGCAGTGCAACCGACGGGTGGAGACGGAAACACGCCCGGCCATCTGCGCATCTGCGCATCTGCGCATCTCAGCAGCCGTGGGCATGAAACGGGCGAGGGATGCAAGATTGGGCCTGCGATCGTCGTTTGTGATTCGTCGATGCCCGGCTCAGAGATAAGGGATTTGGCCTTGATTTCCGCCGTCGAGCTTTTCGCATCGTTATCTGCTCGCCATCTCTTCCAATCTGAGCGTCTCTCTCTCTGCTCTCGCCGCGGCCAATCCACTAGGAATTCCAAAAATGAAAAACAAAACGCCGACTTTCACGCCGAACATCGCAAAGCCGTTTCCTTCCGCGCTGCCTTATCTGATCCGATCTGGCCCTTCCCCCCACTCGCATAGTCGCACTGGCCGCAGTGTATATAAGCAAGCGACCACGGCGGTGGAAGGCCATGTCGAACGGGTGAACGATCAAAAAGAAGGGCGTTCGGCTTGGTGGCTGGTTATGCCCACTCTTGCTGGGTTGAAACAGTGTTGTTAACACGGCTTATCGTTGGATGACGGAGAGCCACACACGAGTGACATCAGTGATAGTGACAGCCAGCAGTGACAGCGCTCCAGATCCCATAGCCGAGCACCGAGCAGAGATGCCGTCTGCAATCGATTCGACCGCGTTTCGCTTTCAAAACAAATGTGCAGTTGTTGCCGATCTCACATTTCGCGAGAATTGCAAAATCGGGCGAGCCTGATTCGTCAGCCTTTTCGGCACGGGCGGGGGTTGGCTCAAAATTCACCGAGCTTTCAACCGGGCTTTAACCCAAAAGAGAGCTGAGTCGGCACGGCATCCTCATTCCTTCCATCCCTCCACCGCCACCACTAGCCTTCACCATGGCCTTCTCGGGCGCACTCACGCTCACCGATCTCAACGACTACCTCGGCCCATCGCAGGCATGCATCAAACCCGTCGAAGGACCCGATGCACCTGCGCCTGAACCCGAACCACTCGATGCGGCAGCCCAAGCCTCGACGCAGATCGCCATCGACCACGACGGATCGTACTACGAGTCTTCGGCTTCCACCAGTACCGCATCCAAGCCTAGGGAGAGGACAAAGCTCGAAACGGCTGAGATTTCGCTCAACGACTGTCTGGCATGCAGTGGATGCGTCACGAGCGCCGAGAGCGTGCTCATCACCATGCAGAGCCAGGAAGAGCTGCGTCGTGCCGTCGGGGAGTTCCGCGACGCTGGCCAACCAAGCTTGCTGGTGGCATCGATCAGCCCGCAGTCGCTCGCATCGCTGTCGGCCAAGTACACCTTCAACTCGGCGCACTCGCAACTGCCGTTGGATGTCCTGCTCCATCGCATCTCGCACTTTCTCAGCGCCAAGTTCGGATTCGACTACGTCTACGACACCACCTTTGCGCGCCACATTGCACTGCAAGAACACACGAACGAGTTCTTTGAGCGTCGATCCAATTCGAGCGCAGGCGGGGAGGGACCTTCGCTGCCCATGTTGGCGAGCGCGTGTCCGGGCTGGATCTGCTATGCCGAAAAGACGCACGGCGAGTTGCTGCCGTACATCTCGACCACCAAATCACCACAACAACTCGCAGGCGTCATTGCAAAGCGCTTCCTTCCACATCGTCTTGGTCTTGCTGCCGAGACGACTGTCTACCACGTGACGGTGATGCCGTGCTACGACAAGAAGCTCGAAGCGTCGCGGCCGGACTTCTACAACGAGGTGACGCGCAGCAAGGACGTCGACTGCGTCCTCACCACGGGAGAACTCGACACGCTCATGCACGACGAAGGCTTCGACATCACCCAACCCCTCCCCAACGAACACGATGCCCTGTCGCACCCTTCGACTAGTGCAGTGACATTGCCACGGCTGCTGGATCAGCCGGGTAGCAGTAGTGGCGGCTACATGTTTGCCCTCATGCGTGCCGTGTGGGCCGACTGGATCGCACACAATGCCGATCGGCTGCCTGAATCGGTGCGCTCATCGGGGGTGATGCCCAAACTCGACGTGCGCGTGATCCGAACCGCCGACTTTACCGAGTACCTCGTTCGCGATCCGGTTTCGTCGAGCATTGTATTTCGGGGTGCGCAGTGCTACGGCTTCCGCAACCTGCAGAATCTGGTGCGCAAGCTGCAGAAGCAGACGGGCGCGCGCTCGGCGCGAGGTGCAGCGGGCAGACTCGTCGATGCCGACGGCAACACGCTCGGCCCCGCACGCAAGGCAGCACGCGGTCGCGGTCGAGGCGGCATGGTCAGGCGAGGCAGAGCAGCGGCCGGAATGGCAGGGGCGAGGAGCAGTCCACTCAATCCCGAAGCTGTGGCTGTCGAAGCGGCAGAGGAGGAGCGAGGGTACGACTATGTCGAGGTCATGGCGTGTCCGTCCGGCTGCGTCAATGGCGGAGGACAGATCCGACCGCCTACCGAAGCCACCACCACCACGGACCCCGAGGGCTATTCTCAGGGCTGGGCGACATCCACCGACACTGACGAAGCCATGCTGGGGAAAACATGCATCAAGCAACCCACCTCGGACGACGTGGACATGGACGGGGAAAAGGAAATCAAGGGCTGGCAGGGCACGACGAAAGAATGGGTGCGTCGCGTCGAGCATGCCTACTGGCAAAGCTCAGCTGTCGCCCACCCACCGGTCAGCATCGCCTCGTCCTCCTTGGGCTCCTTGGGGGTGGACTCGGGTGCGTCCACGCCGACACTTGCAAGTGGAGCCAGTACGCCGCTGTCGAGCAGCAGCGCAAAGTCGATCCGCATCCAGGACCATCAGCGTCTGCTCGAGGCGCTCACCCAACCCGAACGCAGTGATCAGGCTGACCAGCTGGCAGTTGGCGTAGTGGACGAGCTGTGCCAGTTGGAAGCTCGCAGTGCGTTGCTGCGCACACAGTACCGCGCCGTCCAGGACGAGGCGGTGAATGGTCTGGCCGTGCAGTGGTGAAGCTGCTGCGAAATCACACTGCCTTCTTCGTCATCCATGCAGAGTGTGTGTGTTTGTGTGCCCCAGCAGCGATTGCGCGGAAAGGAGACCGGGATTTAGCCGTGGAATGGCTCGCTTCGGCGGACCATCCGACAGTACCATATGAATCGGCACCGGCTGAGCCTAAAACAGGGTCATGTGGCGTGGGGGAAACGCAAAAAAGGGTCCGTGCTTCGCCTGTCAAAGAATTCGGATTAGCCGCGCTTGCCACATGCAACCGTCGGTTGATCCGAGGCGCTTTCGAATGCACTTCACACGCCACACTCTCCCAACCCTAAAGTCACACTCGAAGCTCCCAACGATGCTGCGGATGAGCCGGCCGGCCAACGGCACCTATATGAGGAGGCCATCCAACGCCTTGCGCCCTGCCCATTCCACATTTCGTCAGACTAGCGTCGACAAACATGGCTGCGGCTCCAGAGACATTCGACTACATCGTCGTTGGCGGCGGCACCTCGGGCCCCGTCGCTGCAAGGCGTCTGGCAGAGTACCTGCCTCACTCGCAAATCCTGCTGCTCGAGGCAGGGCCGCGCCACGAAAACATCCTCGCCTCCACCATGGCCATGGGCTGGGAGGGCATCCACCACTCGCGCTGGGACTGGAAGTACACCTCGCAGCCGCTGCGCCACGCCAACCATCGCCAGATCCACCTTCCCCGCGGTCGATTCCTCGGCGGTTCCTCGGGCGCCAACGGCACGCTCATGATCCGCGGCGTACGCAACGACTACGACCGCTTCGCCGCCATGGGCAACGACGGCTGGGGATGGGACGACGTGCTCCCCTTTTTCAAAGAGTCCGAGACCTTTCATCCCGACCCGGAACAGCTGCCGTTTGATCCGGCCGTGCACGGCGACAGAGGCTCGCTCCACACCTCGTTCCATCCCCTTGCGCCTATTAGCCAGCGCATCGTAGACAGCTTCCTCGAAACGGGGCTCGAATGGAAGCCCAACATGTTTTACAACGGCGACAACCAGGGCGTCGGCCACGTTCCGCGCACCGTCTACAACGGCACACGCACCAGCGGCGCCGATTTCGTCTCGGGCCCCAATCTCCCCTCCAACCTCACGGTGCGCTGCAACGTGCAGGCCACGCGCATCATCCTCACCGACGGCGTTGACGGTGCCAAGGTCGCCACTGGGGTCGAGGCGCGCGACGACGAGACGGGTGCGCCGCTGCTCTTCCACGCCAACGCCGAGATCATCGTATCGTGCGGCGCGTACAACACGCCGCAGCTGCTCATGCTCAGCGGCATCGGTCCCAAGCACCAGCTTGACCGCTTCAACATCCGCGTCCAGCACGACGCGCCCGCCGTGGGCGAGAATCTGCAAGACCACATCATCACGTTCAACTTTTTCAACGTCTCCCAACCCCAGCTGACCAACGACCACCTGGTGTTCGACGAGGGTGCGCTGGCAACTGCCATGGGCAGCTACATGACCGACAAGTCCGGCCTCATGGGTCGCTTCCCCTTTGGCGCCTTCGTCTTTCGCCGCTTCGACACCGAGCTCGAGGCGAGTTATCCCGAGTGGGTCGAGGCCAAACGCCAGGCTGGGGGGAAGGATCCCGTGGGTGCCGAGAACGGTATGCCGCACGTCGAGTACTTCTACTCGGAGCTGTACGGTGGAGGGCCGCAGCACGTCCACCAGCCCTCACCGGGCGAGTCGGCATTCGCGCTCATCACGCTGTTGTTCAACCCGCAGGCGCGCGGTACAGTGCAGCTCCAGAGCCGCAATGCGCTGTTTCCACCCGCGATCGACCATGCCTACCTCTCTTCCCCACTCGACCTAGCGGTGCTTGCGGAAGCAAACCGCTTCGGCGCGGACACGATTCTCAACGGCACCGCAACGAAAGACGTCGTTTCGGGCCCATGGCCAGTCTCGCGCACACTGCCCCGCACGCAGGACGAGTGGAAGGAGTACGTGCGCCAGCAAGCAGGGACATGCTACCACGCCTCGGGAACCTGTGCGATGGGTCCATCGGCCGAACCTTCGCGGGTGCTGCCCAAGGGTGCGGTGGTCGATCCACGGCTGCGCGTGTATGGCGTGGCGAAGCTGAGGGTGGCGGACGTGAGCATCCTGCCGCTCGTCAATACGGGTCATACCCAGGCACCGGCGTATATGATCGGCGAGAAGCTGGCGTACATGGTGGCGCAGGACGCAGGGGCGACGGAGACGCTGCCCGAGCGTCTGAGGTCGGCGGCGAGAAATAAGCACGACGACGCAGCCACACCCGCCCATCTGTAGGCTCAATGCCAATGTCAATCTCAATCTCGTCGCACGCGCGTATACGCCACAAGAGGCGACTGGGCACGGCGTGCGATTGGGTGGGATGATGCCAAGGGTGACGAAAGCCACGACGTCAAGGGTGGCACTTGAGGTTCCGTCGTGCGGTGCAGGTTTGAGGAATGGCCGTATTGCAGGCGTGTGGGGTGGCATTCCAGGGTCGCGCAAGGCGGTGAGTGTCGCCTCGTCAGCAACGCGCCCGCATATGGCCGCACAGGAAGCAGGGGTCCGGAGTGATGCTGCCCGGAGAGTGCTGCGTTTGGCCGAGGCGAGCATGCAGAACGACGCACCCACTCCCGCTCACCTCGAACTCCAACTGTGCCAGTACAATCACACATGCCCCTCGAAGCGAGCGTGGATGCGTGATTGATGAACGAAAGGTCGTGACGGCAGAAGCAGTGGGGGTTTCACGTTGCATACAGGCGCAGAGCGATCTGTAAGCGCTCGACCGAAGCCAGGGATGACTCTTTCCACTTGGGACTTTGCAACTTTGTCATGCTGTTTTCGCAGACATTCGCCGAGGGAGGCTCGATGGTGACGGCGCACGCGCGGCCGTGTTGCGACGTCTTGATTCTCGTCGGTTGGGTGTTCTTCCCTCCTCCTCCTCTTCCTCCTCCTTGTTCTTCTTTTATTTCTGGGTAGGCCGACTGCGATGGGTCTAGTGGAGCCTATTCATCCTGCTCTATTCGTGCCGGAAGTCAGGATCAGGGAAAGAGGTGGAACCGGACCGGACCACGAAACACTGGCGTTGGCACCGCGCCAAGGTTTGCAAGTGCCACCACCTCTGAGCCCGCTTTTCACCCGGCGTGGTTCGAGAATTCTTGCCTGCCAGCCATGCAAGCGAGGATGGATTGTGCGAGCCTCGACGCTCCTCCCCACCGCCCTCTGCTGCGCATGCAAGGACACCTTTCAAGTGGCACTTTCGACCCTCACTCTCAAGCAAAACATCAACGTATCACATTGCCATGCTTTAAAGCGAGTGGCCAGCAGAGGGGGCTTTTGAGCGTTGCCGACCGAGTGCGAAACAAAGCAAGAATGCGCAGCGGTCGAGCTTCACCGTCTTCAACCCGGCTGTTGAAAAAAACGGATCCTGGCACCGAGGCTCAAGACCGAATGCAACGCTTCCCACTGGTAGGCGGGACAGCTTTTGCGCTGCTTTAGCAACGAGTGCATGCAAAGATGTAACGGCGACAAACTCGTCTGGCGGCCGGAAAAAAAATCTTTCCGCACATTGTGTACCAATGCCAGTGCTTCATGTCGCAGCTCGACAAGCGTAGCGCAAGCGAGCGAACCATCCCTGCGTCTGCATCTACATCTCACATTTGCTTCTGCGCTTGGTCCGCACCTGCATAGCAAGCTCAGCGGCGTGGGTATCGCAGCGCCCTGTTCGCCCAGACCGAAGCGTGTGATGGGCCAAACATTCAAGAGAAGGCTCCCGCCATGATCTTGCCGATCGAATGGGCGGAAGAAAGCGCTCTGAACACCGCTCGTCTGGGGTCTAGCAAGGGGCAAACGCGCAGACATTGCGCTCAAGCAAAGACAAGCACAGCGAGTGGGGTAGATCGTCATCTTTCGCTCCTACTCCAAGCATTCCGGCACGTCTCCCTGCTTGATTCGATCCTGAAGCTGGGACAACGACCTTATCCCCATCTTGACCATGTAGCTGTCCAACTTTCCCGCGACTGTTTCTTCGTCCGGTTCGCCCTGTTGTGCCCGCCGCTCGACTTCGTCGAGGATAACGCTTCGGCGCGTAAAGAACTTTCGGTCCAAGTCGCTTTTCCACCTGAATCCTTGCCGCTGTACCAGGGATTGCACCGACGGCTTGCCGTTCGCACCGTGGACGTACTCGGTCCACAGCTCGACTACTCTGTTAATTCCGCGATCCACGTAAAACCCAGCGTCGGGAGTGTCGTCGTTGCGCGTCGCGGTAATGCTGCCCATCGAAGCAGCGTCGAGGTCTTCCGCATCGAGAGCTACATTGAACTTGTCAGCAAGGAACAGGAAGAATTCGGCTTTGCGCCTCGCGTCTCGCTGTATCGACTGTTGCAGTCTGTTTAGACCTTGCTTGACCTCGGCCAGTTGCTGGTCGTGCTCGCGTTGGCGAGCATCCATCTTTTGGGTGATGAGTCCAGCGACCGCTCTGTCTATCTCGCCCATCTGCTCGGCAGTTAATTGTACGCTCGTTCCTGGAAACGTCACCAGCTGCGGCCCGCTCGACGCTTGCGCACTGCACACGCTCAGTTGTGTGGGAATGCGGCTAGCAAACGCCTCGAATGCCGAACCCTGGAACCCGCCGTGTGTAAACATCGGATGGCTCGGATGCTTTAACCACAGCACCGCCGCATCATGGACCAGCACGCTGCGTAGTCCATCTAGCAACGCCTCCTTTCGCTCGGGCAACACTGCATCCAGGATCTCTGCAGGAACCTCGATGTCTCGCCCCACCCGCTCGGTGCCAGTGCCCACAACGGGCGACGCACGCATAAGGCACTTGAGTTCGCGCTTGTCGACGCCCTGACGCACACGCGCACTGCGCAGCGTATGAAAGTGCGCCGCATCCGATATCGCCGTCTTTGGATCCGTTGCCGAGCCAAAGACCTTGTCACCCTCCTGTCTATCCTGCGCCAAGAAGAGATGCAGCGCCAACGCGCCCACCACACAGCACTCTACATCCTCCCTCCTCCCCACCACCCTCCCCTTGACCTCCACCCTTACACCCGAGTCTACATCGGCGTGCAGGTCAAAGTCGCTGTACTCCAGCGTGCGCACTTCTGTCCCCGATAGACCAGCAACGTGGGAGAGGAGCACCATGAGTCGATCTCGGACGCCCTCTTTACATCCACGCACCATCCCATCCTGAGCCAGCTTGACCACATCGCCCTCGGCCATGGACCGTGCAGGATGCGGCTTTTTGGGCGCAAGTTGCTGTCGAACCGTTGCCAGTAGCGCTTGCACGCGTCCCGAGCGCGGGTTGTAGTGCGTGTTGGTGCCGCGTTGCTGTTGCGTCCGCCGCAAATCCACGACCGCTGCCACGTAGAGTGAGTTCGACGACCAACCCAGACCTCCACTCTGCGCCGTGCTCTCTGCCGAATCATCATCACCCGCCTCGGACGTGCTTTCGGTGCTTGCTGTGCTTTCGGTGCCTTCGGCGCTTTCGTTGCTTGCTGTGCTTGCTCTGGCTGCGGAGGCAGGACGCTTAGCTATGGTTCTCTTGAGCACATACTCCTCGAGAAACAACGCGAGCTTCTCCTCTTTCACCGTATACCTCTCTCCCCCCGCAAAGCCGGTTGCAGTTTGGCCGTCGCACCAGCTATGCCACTCCTTCTGGCGCGGTTCGTACGCCTGGGTGGTTTTGAACGCATGCTCTACCCCCTCACGCGCGGGTGGAGCAGCATAGGGCGGCTGGGGGATGTGCGCGTGCGCTGTGCGTATCGCTGGCATGGTGAGCGGTGGTGGTTCAGATCAAGCTGTGGCGGGGGATCAATATACGCGTGCATATGGCGCGTCGCGTTGGAGTCCTCCTAACTCTCAGTCCGGCCCACCAACACCATCCGAGGTTGGCCGCCCCACGTGATCCCAGCTAGGCGAGTGCGCGCCGGGTGGATACAGGGTCTGGACACTGTAGTACGCCAGGTGGAGTGTCGGCGTGCCGCGCCGTGTTCAGCACCGTGTTTGGCCATCACCCATGCCCGACGGGACAACTGCATTGCTACCGCTTGCTACCGCTCGATCGAAACGTTGCACATGGCCGAGCCAAGGCGCCGTCGAGAGATCGTCTGCGCGTGTAGCAAAATGCAAACATGGTGGCCTATGTGTCCGGACTTCCGCGCGGTGTGGTGGAGGGTCTTGAGACAGTGTCCGGGCGTGTCCGACAAATGGAGTTATACGGTCCAATCACTGGTGTTATTGGAAGTACACGGGTCCGAGTTATGAGACATTGCGACGAGGTCAGACGCGTGAATCCCGTACAAGCAGGATCGATGCAGCTTCGAGCAATGCAGAGCAGAGCAGAGGCAATACCATGGACACGGCCATGGTGAGAGATGGTTCGCAGCAAACAGCAAGCAGCCTGGAAGCCGGCTCAGCGTCGTCTCGTGCTGCAGACGCACTCTGACTTCGGCGCAGCCAATTCCGAAGGCTGTTCCCAACGTTTGCCGCTTGGCAAGCGACGTCATGACATCGTATGGATACCAGCCGACCAGGAGCTCTGCTTTGTCTCGAGTCTTGTGCACTGTTGGGCCGGCGCTGTATGACAGGTGTGTTAGGCGGAGAGCCTGAATTTGGCAGCAGCCGATGACTATACGAGGCTCGAATCAAGCCTACATCAACGCAATCTCTCGCCACACGCCACATCAGCCTCAAAGCACGAACCCTCGCTCATGGCTCGTCGCAGCATCTTGCCTACCCAACTGCCAAACGGGGCCGCGTCATGGATCCATCTTGTCTTCGCCGGGTACGTGAGTGAGCTAGACGCATTCGGACTAGTCGAGCCACGGCGGTGGTACCAACAAGCATGCGTGAGGTCGTCGGCAATATGTCCAAACCCTAGCACCGGCAACATCGTCGTGGTCCAGCGACGATAGCAAATCCAAGCGCCCCGACGAGGTGTCCACCCTATCGGCCATATACGGTGGCGACCATCAACGCCGGCCACTTTTTTTTTTTTTTTKCGATGAAAAGGCATGGCGAAAATGCGCACAAGAAAAACAATCGTTCAATTTTGTCGATTAAAGGAACCGGAAATGCACAACCAGCTGCACATCAGCCGCACATCAGCTGCAACCCGCTCTTCAAAAGGGGTTCCGAGTCCCGCACTTTGCCTTTTTTCGGGACTTTTCTTTTTCGGGACTTTGGGGCCGAGTTCCGCGCCGATTCTGAGACATCCCAAGGGCTGAGTCGGCTCATACCAACGAAGCAAGGCAGCTGCACCCTCCCTCATCGTTCCCTCAAGCATAGGAAAGCTGGACCAAGGCGAGGTCGCATCGAATGAAGCGAATCATCATTTTGACTGGGCAGCTCGGCCGGAAAGTGGTGAGCGGTTGTTGTATTTTGGGCGCCGTTTAACTTGGCGAGCTACACCAAACACGCCTAAAATTAATATTTGCGGAGGGTGAAAAAATAAACGGGCGTCGTGCTGCATTGCCTTCCTGCACCTGCGTCTCGCCAAGCCTCGGCAGGCTTTGACTCATCTGCACTACACCGCCTGCTCAGGAAGTGACATGCCCACCTTCGGCAGCGGCATGCGGGGCACCCCACACACTTGCGTGTTCCTGAGTCGTTTCCCACGCCTCCAGCGGCTAGCGCTCAACGAGCCGCTCGGTATCCACCCCCTTCCCACGCTGTCAAACGCCCACATAGTCTCGGCCTGCCCTTTCGCTCCACTCCGGCAGCTTCGACGCTTCGACGGACATGCACAGCTGCTGGGCTCCGATCAGTCGGTCGGCTCAGCACACACAACTTCCAAGTGAAAGACGTCCAACACTGCAGCAAAGTTGGGGGCGTAGCATCTTATGGTTCTGCAAGATGCGCTCGCTATGCAACACGCTCGCTATCCTGTCTTGCCGCCTCCGCACTTTCTTCCGAGCTATGATCCCGTCCGCCGCTCATACCCGTCGCCCGTCGCATCGCCGCATCCTTCTCCACGCATTCGTAACCCAGTCGTCTTGACGCGGCCAAACAATATAAGCATGTAGCCCTCCAGGCGCCTCCGCCGCGCGGCCCTTCCTCGATCCTTTCCTTCCAGTATCTCCCCTTTAGTCGCGGCCCCAACAATGAGAGAGCCAGCTCGCCGCAGACGCGGTAGAGACGACGACGGATACGGCGATCGAGACGCCATCCTTCAGCGCTCCTCCACTCCACACAGCCATGCCAACCCCCACGCTGACTCCTTCCGCGGCTACCAGCCTGGCCAACCCATCGGCTTTTTGGCAGCCAGAAAGACCGCCTACGGCAAAAAAGTGTTTGGAAGGAAACTCAAGTTCTGCCTCTTGTTCATCGTGCCCATCGCCGTCCTCGTCGGCCTCGTCCTTCTCACCGGCCCCATCCTCTTTGCAGTAGCACGTCACATTGTCAACGTCTCGGTGGTCCATCTCAACTCGCTCGACATCAACACCACTCAATCCGCCCCAGGAGAGTACCCGATCAAGCTCGATGCACGTGTCACCAAAACCGGCATCTTTCCCGCCCGCGCCTACTTCCGCGCGCCCGTCGATCTCTACTGGATGACCACTCCACCCAACAGCCGCGAGATCCACATCGGCTCACTCGAGCTCAGCCACCTCGGCGTCACCTCGCGCGGATACGGAACGCTCAAGCAGTCCAACACGCTCAAAAACGTCTCGGACGACAACCTCGCCCTCCTCGCGCGCTTCCTCGTCAACGCCGAACAGGCAACGCTCAAGCTCAACTGCTCCGAAGTCAAGCCCGTTGCATTTGGCTTTCTGCCATCGTGGCACAACATCGCCATCAGCAAGCACGCCAACATCCGTGGCCTCAAAGGGCTTGGCGGCGTCAAGGTCTTGAAGCTCGACGTGCCGGGAGACGCTCCCCAGGGTGGCGCCATCATCAATGCCGTTGGATCGCTCATCAATCCGTCGCCCTTTACGATTCAGCTGGGCAATGCCGATCTGCAGATGCTTTACAGGGATATGCCCATCGCAGAAGCTAGCATCACCGACTTTCGCCTCGGCAACGGCAATAACACCATCCCCATCGACGGTCGAATCTATCGCCAAGAGGGCGCTGAAAACCTCGCCAAACTCAGCGAAATGGTCTCGATCCTCACCAACAACGAGGCGGCGCCCGTCGCGGTGCGCGTCAACCCCACCAGCGCATCCACCCCTGCCTGGGTCAAGGCTGCCGTCGACGAGCTGAACCTCGTCGTGCCCGTCAAGCTGCCGCAGCCCTTCGACCCCATCAAGGCCGTCTCGGTGGGCGCGGTGGATGTTCTGGTCGACCCGTCAAACTCCTTTGCGCCCGCGCTCAACTCCCAAGCCATCTCGGCCGACGTCGAGATTCCGTTCGGCCTCTCGCTCAACGTCGAGAGTGCGGCGGTTGACATCGACATTTCCACCGACAAAGCTGGAAAGACGCCCGCAGGGCTGGCTACACTACAGGGTGCGCAGGCGAATGCTTCGTCGGCACTCGAGCTTGTCGGACCCAGCCGTCGCGGTGGCAAGTCGTTTGTCTCGCTCGTCAACGCCACCATGTCGCCGTCGGACAACGCCAAAGTCGGTCAGGCCAATACGCTCTTTGAGCACGTCATCCAGGCCGTCACTTTCGGCGATCAGGTCAAGCTCGCCGCCAAGGGTACTGCTGCGGTGACGGCCGACTCGTCCATTGGTCGCATCACGCTCCCAGCACTCAAAATCGCCACCACCACCACCATGCAGGGTCTGAACGGGCTCACGGGGAGCCCGCTCGAGGTGTTGTCGTTCGACATCCTCGGTGGCTCCAGCTCCGCCCTCGACGTCACCGCTTCCGCCTCGATCAACAACCCGTCGCAGATCTCGGTCAGCATCCTGGGAGACACGAGCTTCAACCTGGGTCTGCCCAACGGTGCGAGCGTCGGCCGTGGGCGTGTGAGCGATCTTCGAATGGTGCCCGGTCCGAACGTGCTCAACGCCTCGGCCGCCGTCTCGTTCGACGACAAGAGCCGATCGCTCGTGCAACAGTATCTCCAGGGCAAGTCGAGCCCCGTCAATGTTCAGGGCGACACGGCTTCGACCCAAGCAGAGTCGCTCCAATCCACGCTGAGCGGCATCAAGCTGCAGTCGACCATTGCGGGCATTGTCGATCCGCTTCTACTCAGCGCGCACATGCTCATCCTCGACTCGACGGCCGTGGTGAACAACATTGCTGATGCGGTGCCGTCGGTGGCGAACCCGTTCACTGCGCAGATCAATCTCAAGGGCTCCAAAGGTCAAGCGAGCGTGCTTGGTCTCAACGTCGGACGCGTCGATGCGACCAATCTCGAGAACGCCGTCGTCATTCCATCCCGCTCAAATCCCGACCGTGCCAGCGACCAGGCCTTGCCTGTCTCCGTCGTATTCGACCAGCCGAACGTCATCTTTGGCCTCATGCGCGGCCTGGTGGTGCAATCCGGTCAGAATCCCGCCCCGCTCGACTACCTCATGAACGTGGGCGGTATCAAGCCCGTCGGCGTCAAACAGAACGCCAACATCCAGTCGCTCTCGCTGCGTGCAGCTCCCTTCGACGGCTTCAGCCTGCCCAGATACGTCATGACGGCTCTGGCTACAGCACGCGCCGACGTCAACGTCAACGTCGATGTGCTCATCGGCGACTACGCTCTCAGCACGCCCTTCCAGCAATCCAACGTGAATGTCACCTTTGACAACAGCGTCGAGAAGCTCTACTCGATCCTGGGCCGCCCCATCATGCAGGCGATCGTGGATGCGGTTCAGCTCGACCTCGTCGGCATCCAGGTGGTCGACCTCGCACAGAGCAAAGTGGCGGTGGATGTGGCTGCCTCCGTGTCCAAGATTGGTCCCTTCGATGCCGTCGTTACGCTGGACAAGGGTGTCGACGTCAGCTGGCAGGGCAGAGTCATTGGCAACGTCGCGCTGCCCAACGTGACGATCATCCCGGAAACAACGCCCATCCAGATGCGAGCCGAGCTGACCATCGCAGACCCCGGGCTTATGGCCGATCTCGTCAAGGCTATGCTGCAGGAAAAGAGTCTCGAATGGACGGTTTCCACGCCGTCGATGGTCGTCTACGCCTACGATGCCGTGCTCAACGGACCGGGTCTGACCAAAAAGACGACAGTCAGGGCATTCGACCGTCTGCGCAACGCTGTAGCGCTCACCACGTTTGACCTGCCGTCCAACGACCCGGCTGGTGGCATCCACATTACGGCATCCGCGTCGGTGCGCAACCCTTCTATGATTGGTGTCAACCTCGACCGTCTCGGAGTCAGCTTTGGCCTGCCCACCAGCATCCTTGGTGAAGCCGGCCTTGGCGACG
The DNA here is from genome assembly GCF_000747765.1 of Moesziomyces antarcticus. NCBI lineage: Eukaryota > Fungi > Basidiomycota > Ustilaginomycetes > Ustilaginales > Ustilaginaceae > Moesziomyces > Moesziomyces antarcticus. The sequence continues at coordinate 11,835 of NW_014639005.1, read as the reverse complement.
CGCTCAGCATGGCCCCCGGCGCAACCTCCAACGTTAATGTGGCCGGTCGAATCCTGCCTCAGTCCGGTCAAGGCTTGACCGACTTTTCGGCCATCGCGCAGAACTTTATCTCCAACAAGCCCACGACGCTGACGGTACATGGCGTCTACGCGGGTCCCGAAAGCGTCACGTGGCTTACAGAGGGGATCAAGACGCTCGAGATCCCCGTGACTGTGCCAGGTATCGTGCTCGACCCGCTCAAGAGCGTCAGCATGACCAGCGCCACGCTCGACTTTACCCAGCCCAGCGCAGAGTGGTCGCCTGTGCTGAGCACCGACACGGTGCGTGCAGCCGTGGACATTCCGTTCAGCTTCCCCTTTGCAGTCGACAGCGTCGACGGCTCCTTCGACATCCTGTACGGTGGGCAGGGTGCTGCTCGTCTTGTGCTGCCGTCTACCGGCGCCACTACGGAGAACAGGACGGTCAGCCTGGCGATTCAGAATGCCCGCATGGACATCCCCGGCAACTTCCGCAACAACTTTGCCAACCAGCTCGCCATCAATGCTGTGCAGGACCAGTCCGTTGGGGTTGGTCTCACGTCGAGCGCTGTCAATGCCCTTGTCTCGACCGCGTCGGGCGACATCACGGTCAAAGGCATCCCGATCCAGCTCGACCCTGCGCTTGCGTTGAACGGATTCCAGGGCCTTCGCAACAGCCCTGTGGGCATCGGCGGCCTCGACGTCACGGGTGGAACGAGCGACTACGTCATCGCCAGAGTGGACGCGAGCATCGTCAATCCTTCGCAAGTGCATGCCATCGTAGGCGATGTCCGCATGCAGGTCAACTACGACAATGGCGGCAGCATCGGTGATGCGCTGGTTCGCGGCGCCAACATCCCACAGGGTCCCATCACATTGCCAGTCGAAGCGCAGCTCAAGCTCAACAGCGACATTGGGAGGCGTCTGATCAAGGACTTTCTCACCAGGGGTGGACCGGACATTCAGGCTCAAGCGCGCGGTACAGGCCGATCCACCGCTTACGGCTCGCTCAATCCAGCCGTATCGACGCTCGCCTTCGGCGCCTCGGTTCCCAGGCTCAACGAGACCTTGGTCACCCAGGCCACGCTGATTGTACCGCCTAACGTCGATAAGAGGCTGATTGTGGGGGCTTCGTTCGTTCTGACCAACCCATTCGGTGCAACCATCACGGTGCTGCGCGCAAGGGCAAGCGCCACATCGCTGGCTGGCGTGCTACTCGGCAGCGTCGACGCCAGCATCAACATGGTAGCAAATGGACGATCTACGGTGACCTCGCCCCAATTCCCCGTGCAGGTCAACACGAATCTCGCTGCCATCATCGGCTTCTTCGAAGATCAGGCCCGGGCGAACGGCGTCGATCTCGGCCCTCTGCTCCCGCTCATCGAGCCGCTCAAGTCTCGTCAGAACCTGGATTCCAGCATCAGCTACCGACCGGCTCAGGGCGACGGATGCCCTCTCAATGGCGCCACTGATGTGATTGGCGCTTTGCGTCGCTCGCTAGAGGGCACTCAGCTCGCTGCCGATGCTCAGGCCAACGTTCTGGTGGGGTCGTATCGCATCGACAATGTCCCCGTCCAGCTCCAGCCGATCGCGCTCCAAGTCGACAATAGCGTGCGATACCTCATCGGACCATTTGGCGCGCCAGTCGTCGAGAACATCGTCAGCGGATTGACGCTGCAAGTCCTCAACATCTCTGCCTCGGCTCTGTCTGCCGACGGGCTCAGCGTCAAGGTGAGCGTCCAGATCGGCGGCGTCGGACCTTTTGCCGCGCAGGTCAGCTTCGCCAAGCCTCTCGAGACTCGCTACAAGGGCAGGCGCATCGGCACCATCGACCTGCCCACATTCTGCCTCCCCGCGGATGGCCGCCTCGATCTCGACGTGCGACTCTCCGTCACGGACCAGAACGGATTCGGCGACTTTGTGAGCGATCTGATCGCGCAGGAGAGCCTCGACATTGAGATCTTCTCGGACTCGATCGTGGCCAGTGCGTACGGTGTCGAGTTCTCCAAAATCAGTCTCCGAAGGCCGATCACGTTGCAAGGGCTTCAGGGCTTGCCCGGCGTCGTCGCAAGGACGGTCTCGGTGGTTGGGCAGACGTCCAACACCCTGCTCGTCGAAGCGGAGGCCACGGTGCCGTCGCGCACATCGATTCGCGTCGAGCTGCCCAACGTCGATGTCGACTTCCAGTACAACAATGTCGTCCTTGGCGGTGTTCGTGTTCCCGCCGGCACGGTCTTGGCGCCCAACGCAGCCAACAACTTGCGCGTTGCTGGCCAGGTGAACCAGATCACAAATAATGCCCAGCGTGCGGCGTTGGGTGCGCTCGCAAGCCGGTTCATCTCTGCCAACACCACCACCGTCAACATTGTCGGCAACAGCGCCTCGGACACCAGCGGTCAGAACATCCCGTGGCTCACGCGTGCGCTCAAGACGCTCAAGCTTGCTGTGGATGTGGCCGGTCAGAACCTCAACCCGGTCACGCGTGTCAATCTGCCGGACCTGACCGCCGACTTTGCCTCTGCACAGGACGACGGCTTCCAGTTCCCCGTATCATCGCAGCGCACAGAGGCAGTGGTTTCGATTCCTTACAACATCAACGTCGGGGTGGTCTCGGCCTCGGGCACTGCTTATGTGGCCAACGCAGGATCAACGGTTCGTGCCGCCAGCGTGGAGCTCGACTCGATACCGATCTCGGGCTCGATCTCGGGTGCCAATCAGTCTGCGACGCTGCAGCTCAGCCTGAAGGACACTATCTTGACCGCGGTGGATCGGGGCGCGTACAACGACCTCTTGATCAGTGTCGTTTCCAAACCGACGACCGAGCTCCGCGTGCTCGGCGCCGTTTCGGCCGTAGTCAACCTCGCGGTGGGCCAGATCACGGTCGACTCGGTCAACCTCGACGTGCCCACAACCTTGCCGTCGCTCAACAATTTCGGAGGGCGGCTGCAGGTGGTTGGCAATGTCGATGTGATTGGTGGCACGCCCGAGCACGGCATCGCCAAGGTCAAGGTGATCCTCAACAACCCTTCGGTCATCACCGCCAAGATCAAGGAGCTGAGCATTCCTGCCTTCCTCGACAGCAACACAGTCGGCCGTGCGATGATCCAGGACCTTGTCCTCAAGCCAGGCGACAACAATCTGGAAGCCACAATTTACATTCGGCTCGATCAGCCTCTCGGCAGTCCGACGGCGGTGAAGCTCGTCCGACAGCTCATCCAGCCCATCCCCGGCACGCGAGATCCGTACGTGACCAATCTCATGGCGTATAATCCGCCTGGTCAGCAGCCGGGCATCACCGAGTTCGCCGCACTCAATCCGGCGCTCGACACGCTTCGGCTCGCGATCGACCTGCGCGGACTGGCGCTGCAGCTGATCCAGCTGGCCAAGATCAGCATCGAGGTCACCCAGCTCTTTGCCGGTCCTGGCGGCCTGCCGTATGTCATTGCCGACATTGACCTTGAGAACGGTCTGCCGACTCAGCTGGCGCTCGAGCAGATTGCGGCCAACGGGGCCAAGGCCGGCTCTGGCAAGACATACGCAACGCTCGACCACACGTTTGACCCGACCCTGATCCTGCCCGCCGCTGCAGCGACGCTGGTCAACCCAGGCAAGGCAACGGCGCACATTCCCAACGTCCTGCTTCCCATGGGCCTCCTCAACTCGATCGACATTGTCGGCAACAATCTCGATCTGGACATCACCAAGGCGCTGATCAAGATCGGCGGGTCCAACGGCTACGAGCTGCAAGGCGCATTGACGTATCTCAACGTGCCGGCTACGTACACGCTGACGCTGGCTGGAGTGCCCATCGCCAGCCTCGATTCGCTCGGTGGACTGCTGGGCGCGCTATCGGGAGTTGTCGGCGTTCTTTCGCCCAACGAGCGAAAGCTTCTCAGCGACGGCTTGCAGAACTTGGGCTCGGGCAACATTCTGGGGCTCGTGGATAACGGCTTCAAGGATCTCGTCTGCGTCCTCAACGACCTGCCCCTTCCGTTGCTGGGTCAGGCCGGCTGTCCGCAAGCATCGACGTCGAGCACCTCGGCTGCATCGACGTCCGCTGCCGCCACAAGCTCTGGATCGGCTTTGCCGGCCGTAGTGAGCGCCGCGTCAGGCGCCGCATCTAGCGCAACATCGGCCGTTGGACCCGTCTTGTCGATCCCACTGGCCGCTTCCTCGACTCCAGCAAGCAACCCTTCTCCCGCGCCGTCCTCTCCAGCGTCATCGCCCGCAGCAGCAGCTTCGAGCACCCCCGCAGCAACGAGCAGCGCCGGTCTCTTGGGCAACCTAGGCAGCGGTCTCGGCCTATAATCTCTTGCATCCCTTGTTCTTCTCCATTGTCGCGCTCGCATTGTACATTATCCATCATCGTAGAAGATTCGAAGAGTCCTGATTCGGCAAGAGCCAACCATTCGCCAGAGACTAACACAGACACAGCCGCGGTATGTGAGCGCGAGGATTCGAATACAGCAAGCTGGTCCATGTCTGCCTATGCTTGCTTGAGGGCTGGTGCGTCGCTCGCGCCCGTGTCTCGGTCTTCAAGTTGAGCAGAGTTCGACTCGTCTTGCGGTTGCGACGATCGGAAAAAGTCCCACTCCTCCCTGACGGTTCCATCGGGAAGCCTGCACATGCCGATCTCGTTGCCATCCTTGTCCTTGACAATCTCGAGCGTTCCACCTTGCTGGACGCAGTACACGCTGGCTGGGTTGGCGATTTGCATCATCGAGGGCGACTAAAGGTACAACAGAGTGAGAAGCGCCAGTAAGATGACAGAGGCAATTCAGAGGAAGGGAATGCGATTTGGCATCAGTGGTGGCAGATGAGCATCGGTGGATGGATGGTGGCAGCTTTGCCGACGAGCATTCCATTGTCCTTTAGTACTTTCATGCCCGCGGGGGTTATTTTTTTCCACTTCCCGAATTCGGACCGGACTCTGAGACATTTCTCCGCACCGCCCCGTCTCGGACACAGCCACGGCCCGAAGTCGTTCTAGAACCAGTCTTGATCCTGCCGAGCGCCCCGCTCATTGTATGCACGTCAACCGAGCGCAACCGAACTCGACATGCCGGCCTGTTCTGAACCCTTCCCGTGGACGCTTGATCCCGAGCTCGGCCACCTGCAGCACACATTCTGCTGTTCGCGCGCGTCGGTCAAGGGGATGGTAGTGAGATTGCAGGTGGGACCCTCGTCTATATTTGGGCTGAGCAACGTCATCCTTGTTAAAGAAAACTTCCGTCCGGACCACCATCTAATTCTAGGCAAAGAAGCAAGAGATTCGTGGTGACAAGAGGATATACAAAGAGGCTGAGCGACACAACATCGGAGCATTAATTATTTTTTTGGTCTTTTCTATCCTTTCCTGAGACAGGATAGGTCTAAGGCACGGGGACCAAGCAGCATCTTGACCAAACAGGACAGAGGCAACGCGGTCCCAACAGTGCATAGGAGGAGCATACCGAGCAGATCCGAACGACGAGCCGAGGAGCCTTGATCTTGTTGGAGTTGTTGTTTGCCGAGCGCGAAGACTTGGGAACCGACGGGAAGAGGAGCATTAATCCTTTTTTTGGTGTATATTCCTCCTGAGCTTTTCTTTGAGAGCCGATGCTGCAGGAAAGAGTTGTTGGTGTTATTGCGATGCGGGTCAATGGTCGGTGATGGTGCGGCCACAGTACCTCGCAATGTTGCTTAGCTTCCGGACCAGCGGAATAGCGATTCGACGTGGATAGGCGTTCTGAGTGGTATCATCTGTTCTTTCTGGACGTTCGGCTCGGTCGCCTTCTCGGGCTCGGAGTTGACCTCGAATGTTGGCGGCTACCTGAGCATAGATTTGGAACGAGAACATCGAGTACGCTGCAAGTTCAAGGGCGATGATTGTCCAGACGGCCCAAGGACGTAGGATGGCGACATCGCTGACGTGGCTCATGAGGCCTTGGCCGATCTTTGGGATGACGAAGATGAAAGTAGCTCGGATGGCGGCGAGGTATGTCGTGTCTGAGACGCCCTGCAGCAAGACGAGGGATGTCCAGCAGAGGTTGAGGGCGTAGCTGACGACGATGAGCACTTGAAAGACGTTAGCCGGGAAAGGCATCGGCACGGCGTTGGCGTCCAGCGTTGCGGTCAGATTCGTGGAGTCAGGGATCAGGACAGCCATCGTGAATGAGGAAGAGATAGGAAAGGGGGGAACTGGAACGCTTGCCGATACAGTGAAACCAAAGGCTGCGCGCGCTTGTTCTTATGCGTTTCAGAGAGCACGCCAGGTCCCTGGCTCCTTCAGTTCCTCGCCTACTGTGCATAGCGTATGCGAATTTCTGGCGCCGCGAAAGGCGCAACCATCGTTCTTCCATCCAACGGAAATTGATCTGCAGACGTCGCAGCCTTTCGGGAATTCCAGGCTTGCTAGATATGATAGACAGGATCGTCGTATCGAAAATGCCGCTGAGGATCCATCAAGTGAGCGAAAAGACCGAAGTGATACGAGTGTTCGAGCGCATGCAGTGTCGGTGTCGCGGATTCCCTTCCAGATGTCAGAATCCGAGTCACCTGCATGTGGAGGCATGTGTGGGTCTGGGCACTGAGCCCCACTTTTTCTGTCTTGCCACGCTGAAACCAACACCCAACCAACCAACCCCCGCGCCGGCAGACAAAGTCTTCAAGATAGCAGACGTGCATGATTGTCAACTTCGACGATCCATCCCCCCCCACCTCTCACGACATTCCTGGCGCCTTCTTCATCGACCATCACCGATCACCTGAATCACACCCATCACCGATAGCATGGACCTTCCAATGAGTCAAGCTGAGCAACCTCCCGACGAGGCACGACCGAGTGGAGGTGGCAGACGAGGCCCAAAGCCTAAGGCGTGCGACGCTTGTCGGTTAGTCAAGCATCAGTGCGCTCCTTGCGAAGGAACCTGCGGTAGATGCTTAAAATTGGAGATGAAGTGCGTTCGCTCCCACGTCGAACCTCAACAGCCTTCGAACTTTGCCGCTACAGGATCCAGCTCACAGCAGTCTCGGGAAGGAGGTGATCACTCTGCCGACTTTGTCGGCGCGGGGACGATCCCTCAGCAGTCTCAAGAAGAAACAATCCTGATTGCCGCCTCGGCCGATGCAGAGACCAGATCGAACCACCAAGACCGAATGGCCATCCTCCCTTCCTCCCTGACCGACGGAGACCAACTCCCTGACGATTTCCTCCCTTGCTTCTTCAACTTCGACCAATTCGAACGGAATTGTGAAGGACAAGCAGTATCTCCAATCGACCCTACCTACTCATCGGAAGTTCCTCGGCAGTCTCGAGAGGGAACGGATTCGTCTCACGTCTTCCCTGAGGAACTACCCGACTTAGACCCACTCCTACCGTTGGATTGGCAAGAACAAGCAGTATCGTCAACGGATCCGTCTCACGCCCTCCCTTCCGTCCTACCCGACGGAGAACAGCCCCTACAGGATTGGCAAGAACAAGCAGTATCGTCAACGGATCCGTCTCACGTCCTCCCTTCCGTCCTACCCGACGGAGACCCAGTCCCACAAGATTGGCAAGGACAAGCCGTATTCCCGATCGATCCTGACACTTCGGTAGCATTTTCTCAGCAGTCTCAAGAGGGAGGGGATCACCCTGCTGAACTCTCCGGTCACGGTCTGGAGGGAATAGTTGAGCCGTTCGACTTCTTACAGTTCTTGGTACAGCTTTCTTCAGAAGGTACCGGTCGGTCCTTCCAATCTATTGATCGAAGCTCAAGCTCGCCGCTACCACACGAGGATACGAATCAGTCTCTTGACATGGAAGATTCAGAGACAGATTCGGAGCAGTCTCGCGCAGAAGCCCCACGGACTCCAGAGTCCCTTGGTCTGCCTTGTGACCCGCCCTACTGGGCGACACCTGTGCACAGTCCCTCAGGGTACGATACGCTGACCTTGGTCAGCAACGGCTCAGGAACGTTCGTGCGCGTCACGCACCCTGAAGCTATCAGGTCCCTAAATTCTCACTTGCAAGAAGTTTGCAAAGGATATCTGGCCGCGGACGATGACGACATCGAAGCAACTCTTTGTGGAAGGCAATTCTCGGAGCCTCTGCAGGATTTCGGCTACAGACTGCGCAGGCAGGGACTCGGCTACAAACTACGCAGGAATGTGATTCTGGACGACTACGCAAAATATTTCGATTCGGTATACAATCAGCCTTCGCTGCTTTCTTTCTACCAATCCTGCAAGCAACAACCAGCCGTACCTGAAGGAGTCTGGATTTGCATCAAGTCGGAGAGTTTTATCCCTGTGGGCACTGTACTCGAGACTCTACCCAAACGGGTTCAAGAATCTCAACTCGAACAGGTCAATTTGGAAGACTTAAGTGCCCCGCAGTTGCAGCTCATCATCAGGGGCTTGTGGGAAACCTACGGCTCGTCGATCTAGATCAAGATAGCTTCGCGCTCATTCTATGTCTTTGGTAAAAGGTATTCTGCTTGGTGATTGTCGGTCGCCATTGGTTCGTATATACGGATTAGATATTTGGCCCTGTCGAGCCGCTCTTGTGGTAGTCAAGTCGCCCTTCAGGTTACTCTTGTTGGTGGGTATCCGGCTCGCTCGGGCCGGTACCTGCATACGCACGCGCCCACTCACACCATGCACGCCCTGGAGGCGCGCATACACACAATACACCCGACTCAGGGGTACCATGCACGTACCCCTTCCCTCACTAGCTCGTTCCCCCAGTCTCACTTAGCTTCGCACGCACACTTTCATCCTGTAGATAGACCACCATCAATTACATTCGTTCCGTACCATCTCTGCCTGTCGTGTGCTACCGCCAGCGCCCAAACCATCGCCAGCCTTTCTCAAAGTCCCATTGCGCATTGCATTACTCATAACCCTTTCAAGCCGAACATCTCTCCCCGACTGTCCCTGTAGATAGATTCATCGACTCAGCATCAATACGATACGTGACCCCAGATGCGTCTGCGATCTGCACCGTCCCTGATCGCCAAGAACCGATGCAGCGTGCCACTCGGCAAAACCGTGAAATCCGATGCGAATCTCTATTTTTATGCACCACGCTGCTGTGCCACGAGGGCTGCCGAAGACGCCGCCGTTCGGCATCGGCTCCAGCAGAACCCTGGCCGAGCTTGGACCCTGGATTGCTTCCAACGGAGGGGCAGCTGCCTGTGTTCGATCCTGCCAGCAATGGTCCGAGCGTATCTGTGCGGCCATCTCTCACATATTTGCTCGCTTCCCCCCTTGACACCATCCCACGCACACGATCGCCGAGGTCCACGAATCGCCGTCGCAGACGTCAGTAGGATGGATCCAGTTGCATATCTTTCGCAGGTGCGCTTCCACCAATCGATTCAATGTAGACGAACGCAATCTCGCGTCACATTCGCGCTTGGCGGCAATGGCTGGGACGCAGCCGTGACGAGCAAGTACGGCTCGATCAACACAGCAGCCTCCAGCACCGAAGGATATCATCACCAAGGTCCGCTGTTGCTGTACCTGCTTCCCTCTGGCTGCAGTCGCCTTCTAGGCATGATTCTTGAAGGCATCTGTCGAGAATCCAACGTCTCGATCCTCGCCATCGATCGACCTGGCAGTGGCGGCACACCAATGTGCCCATTGGAGGAGCGAATCCAGATCGCAACCCAGCAGACCCTCAGCGTGCTCGAAGCACTTCAACTCGATCGACCCGGCATGCCGCAGCTGAGGCTCCTAAGTCATTCTGCCGGCTGGTTCTACGCTCTCGCATTGCTCCAGACAGCACCGCAATACTTTGCCAGACTAGACTCACCGCCCAAGATCGTCTTGTCTTCGCCGTTCGTACCAACAAGCCAGTCATCGAGCACGATGCTGTCACTGCTGCCAAAGGGTCTTGTTGCGCTCACGCCCAAGGTGATGCCCGTGCTTGGTCGCAGTATCAACTGGTCGACGGGCATGGTCGATGACATTGCGAGTGTCGGCAAAGGCTGGGTCGCATGGTCCAGCGCCGACGTTGATCCAGCCCAGTCGCAGGAGCGAAAGCAAGCAGATCGCGAGAAGCTCGACCAGAAGAATCGCGAGGTGCAAGCGCGAAGCAAGCAGAAGCATCCCCATGCCCGCTTTCATCCTCCGTACGAGTCGCATCTCAAGTTTGGCTTGGATGCGTGGAAACACTCCGACGTTCCCGCCGAAGAAAGACCACGCCATCCCAAGACGAACCGCCCGCTCAAGTCAGGCGGCGATCTGCTGTTCGACTACTTCCAAGAGGAAGGCTCGATGGCTGGCATGTGCGAGGACTATCAGCTTTGTCTGGGCAACGCACCGAGCCTGAACAACGAGGCCCTCACACGCTGGATCGTCGAGCGACTCGAGCAAGTCTTCACTAGCATCGTATCGCTTTCGAGCCTGCCAGTCCAGCTGATAGTGGTCTGGGGCGACGCCGACTTTCTGATCCCTCGCAAAGGACGTGACTGGTTGGATTCGGTGCTGAAGCGACACGAAAGAGACAGCAACGTCAAGTATGAGCGGTGGGACATGGCGGAAGCTGGACACGATGCTACGCTCTTTTCCGAAGATGTCATGAACGATGTGCTTGCGTTTCTCACCGGCGCTACAGACCAGCTCGGCTTCAGACCATCATCCAATTGAAAAGCGACTGCCAAATCATTCGCAATATTATTGAAGCGAGCTCGAGGGTCCGGACTGAGCCTCTGCATGCTTGTCTCTGAGTAGCCGCGATTTACCGTGCCTCCACAACGGGTCTCGGCCTTGTCGGCCTCAAACTTCCAATGATGCTGAGCTGTCCGGAGAGGTTGTACGCCCGTTGCCGGTACTCGTCGAAGCGTGACCCGAGCTTTATGCGGTGAGGGCCTGCGCAAGCGCCGGACCAGCTCGATCGCAGCAGAAATGTCAATAGTCACTTTGGAAGAGCAGCTCGTCGCCGAGCCTTTTCATCGTCTTCCACCACCATCCGAAAGCTTGCCGTTGCCGCCATGTCCGAACAAAACGAAAACAAGCTTGCAGTGGGTATCGTTCTGTTTGACGGCGTCACTCAGCTCGACTACATCGGGCCTTTGACGGCGTTTGCACCGCACTTTCGCACCTACCTGCTGCACCACACGCTCGATGCCGTCACCACCGACATCGATGCGGTGATGGCGTTGCCCACGGCTACCTTTGATCAAGTGGACCACGTCGACATTCTGCTTGTTCCGGGTGCGCCAAACAAGCACATCAATCGACTGCTCTGCGACGCCCGCTTTCTTGCGCAACTGCGCCGCCTCGGCTCCGGAGCCCAATACATCACCTCGGTATGCACCGGCTCGCTCCTTCTCGCTCGCGCAGGCCTTCTGGACGGCTTCAAGGCCACTAGTCACTGGTCGGCACTCGAGGTCCTCGCGGCCATGGGCATCGAGACTGTCAAGCAACGCGTTGTTCACGATCGCAATCGTATCACAGCTGGAGGCGTCACCGCAGGCATCGACTTTGGCCTCACCCTCGTCGAAAAGCTCAAGGGCCTCGACGCCGCCAAGCTCACGCAGCTCATGATAGAATACGATCCAGCACCCCCCATCAACGCTGGCTCGCCCGAAGGCGCCGGCGAGAAACTCACCGCTTTTGCGCGCCAATCGTCCAAGAACGATGTCGACGAAGGCATCCGCATTGTTGCAACGCCTGCCCCGCTTTAAATTGCCCTCGCTCCGCATTCTTTGCTCATTTATCCACATGATCGTAATCAAACGAACTGATAGGGCAGCCAGGGTTAGGGTTAGGGTTAGGGTTAGGGTTAGGGTTAGGGTTAGGGTTAGGGTTAGGGTTAGGGTTAGGGTTAGGGTTAGGGTTAGGGTTAGGG
>NW_014639004.1:567345-735075 GCF_000747765.1 Moesziomyces antarcticus | reverse complement strand
ACCCTAACCCTAACCCTAACCCTAACCCTAACCCTAACCCTAACCCTAACCCTAACCCTAACCCTAACCCTAACCCTAACCCTAACCCTAACCCTTGTCCCAACCTCAAGCAAGATGAGGCAGGGTGCGGCAGAAGCGCCATCCACCTCTTCCGAGTACTTTGGCTCAGTTCCATATTCATCGTTGTGAGTAGCTCATGAATGCACCGATCCCTAGGGGATCATGCTGACTTTGATTGCCTCTCCTTGCGCCGCCCCTGCAGATCCGACTCCTGTACAGAATCATCGAACTGGCTCCCGGCCCAGACTCGCGCATCTCTGCAAGCCAGGCATGCTTCTATCTTCTCGATGCACTTCCCCTCGTCTTCGCACTTGCACCATACACGCTCGGCTGGCCTTCCAGAGTGTTCCCCGCGATCAGCTTTCGCGTCCGCCCACCGGTTCCGTCCGGTGAGGACACGATCTCCAAGCTTCCGCTCACGCACACTCCCTATCAACATGCATGAACCGGCATCCTGAAGCGCTGTTTCGCTGCCGCTCAACTCCCAAAATCCTGACCTGCGTTCACTACATTCGTGAACTACACTACAATTCACTCTTGCCCTCATCTTTGCGACATTGCGGGTGAATTACGGTCAGTGGGGTACGTCCAAAAGGTCCCAAGACAATAGGTCGTCCCAGAGGATGCTTTCATGGTCCAAGCCCGGATGAGGCGCAATGAGTTGGGGGCTGGTTATCGTACCAGCAGCCGCGGACCACAAAGCTGATGACTGGCCACCATAGCCTCCCAGTTGAGAATGCGAAGTCTGCCGCTGCTCTTTATGAAGAGGCGGCGATTGCCTCTCGATCTGCTGATGTTGCTGGTGAGATCCTTGCATCGCATGTTGATGCTGATGGTGGTCTGGGCGGTGCGATTGGTACAGGGAATGGCGCGTTTGCGACGGCATCGACCCGACCCAGCGTTCCTGGCCTTGGGTCTCGGAAGCATGAACTGCAGACTGGACGTGACGAGGCGAAGAGTGCGTCGCGAGAGGATGTATGCCGCCCGACTGGCTATCGACTCTAGTGGCAATCTGAGACCGGGACTGGGATTGGTCGCTTCTCGCGGTGCCGAGATTCCCGCTGCTTTTTGCGATCAGAGCGTTTGGATCACGGTCCACCTCCGCTACCTCGCAGTCATGGTCAAGCCCTCCAGCAAAGTCGATGAGCCCTTTGCGATCACTGCGGGCCAACTCGTCTTGTTTGGCTTGAAGGAGCTGTGCAAATGAGGTCAGAGGCGTTGGTGAGCATCCCAGACATCTGCGGAGACATCTGCGGAAGACTCGGCCGCTGTCGCACAAACGATGCGCCGAGCGAAGACGACGGGAAGGATCAACTTACCTCTCTCAGGGCCTCGTTCGTACGGATGAGGAAATGCCTCACTAGCAGCGCTAGTTCCGGCATACAGGGCTGATTCGCATCGCGGAGCGTCCTTGCTGCGATGTCCAGCACGTCCAATGCCTGGATCAAACGAGCAGAAAGACTGGACCACTTGAGCAGCACCAGCATCCATAGTTGGGATAGGACCTTGACGGCTCGGAAGACCGCGGTGCAACGGAGGATCAGCGGCGCAACATTTGAAGTCGAGTGGGCCTCGCCGTGCGCAGTGAGTAGTTCGTAGGAGATGTTGAGCACGACGTGCGCTAGGTCTGTGCATCTTTCCGTCACGGTGGCTAGGAAGCGTGCTCCTTGAAAGTTACGTGCCTTGAGCTTGGGGAACACTGCGTCATATTCCACTGAGCTAGGGGCATTTACCGTTTCGTCATTGGCGCACATCGTCGGACAGGCATGAGGACCAAGCTCGAGGTAAATGCAGTGCGACCACAGGGCCAGTTCCATATCAGTGGCTTGTGTGCGTAGTATGACGAGCCAGTGGTCAGCTGCATTGCTATCTGCTTCTGCATGAGCACCGGCCGGGATGATGTCGAAAAGAAGGAATCAGAGATCGTGAGAGGGGCGTCGTGAGCTAAGAGAATGATGACTTCGATCTTCGTCATGCAGTCAGACCCACCTTGCTTTGTGTCGAGCGCGAAACGATACAGTGCTGACTGCACCGCGGAGCGGAACCGGGCGTGCAGTTCCTCCACTCTGGTGTCGACGGTGGATATGGGCAGAGGAAAAGCTCTCAGTTTGCGGAGAGCGTGAACAAAGGCGCTGCTCATCTTGAACTGTGAAGCAAGCGAACGAACGGCGATCGTCTGGCAAGCTGGCACTCGTACATTGGCTGCTGCGCCGAGGCTGAGATTGTCGAAGCGGGCCAGGACAGCTTGAATGGACAGGCCGTGCAGCAGGGTCAGGTCGTCTGCAGCTTTGACCTCGTTCGCTGTCCGTGAGGGCAGATAGCTGGCTCGTAAATTGAAGAGCGCGATCAGAGTCAAGAAGCGCACGATATCCGAGGGGGCCTCTTGGCTATCGGCTCTGCCTTCACTGTTGTCGGTAGCTGAGGCAACGATGCGCGGCAAACCTAGTTGATGTGCCATGCTGTAAGCAAGATCGACAAGCGCTCGACCAGGAGGCGGCAGAGCGGGCACCGCAGCGCTTGGCGGAGGCGAATCTTGGCTAGCCTCAGGTGCATCTGCAAAATCAGCATCTGCACCGCCGTCGTGGGGCTCGCTACCTTCTTCGGGCGTATGTCGCAGCAACAGATCCGGGGGGTCGTAGACCGAAAGCAAGATGAGTGCTTGGATTGCACGCAGCGAAGGCGGCTGGCGGCCAAGGAAGATTTGAGCGACCCTGTGAATGAGCTTCTTTCGCGAAGATGCGATCGTCGGTTCAGCGCCATTGCGATGCGGAGCGCTGTCTGGCAGAGTTGCGGATGAAGGCTGCCGCGCAGGCCCATGGCAGGGGCTTGAAAGGAGCAGTAGGTTGAGATGCTTGAGTGTGACGGCGAGGAAGTCGTTGGTAGTGGTGGGAGGCTCACATGCTCGGAGAAGCTTGATCCAGTAGAGGAACGGATTCCAAACCTCGAGAACGCTAGCTCCACAATGAGGATCTGTCGGAGCCAAAGCGGCGACGGAAGGGGGGCAAGGTGAAGTGGCGCTGGACTCGTTGGCGGAGTCAGAAGGCTCTGGCGCTGAGCAAGGCGATGCAGAAGATGCACTGCTCGCAGCAGCCGCTGTTGCAGACAAGGCGGCGCTGATATCGGGGTAGAGCAAGTCGAGCAAACCCGGTCGAAGCGGCTCGGGAATGCGAATGCTGGAATTCGGAGGGGTCGGATCGTCTGACGCAGTCGTATGCAGGTCGGAACTGAGCATCTGTTCTTGGCTGGGCGCATTGCTGGTCGATCTGCTGCGGACCCGGATGGAGCCCGCACAGCCATCGATGCCGAGGGAGTTTGACGCCGTATCGTCTGCCTGCGATACTGAAGGCGAGTGGACCGTTCTGTGCGCCCTGCGCGCTTTGCGCGAATGAGAGTGATTATGACCATCCGACGGCGTCGTATCAGCCAATGCGCTGCGTTCGAGGAGGCCATCCAAACCGTACCGGCTGGTTCCGGCTTTAGTGACCCGCCTCTGCGAGTCGTCCACGACACAGGGCGCTGAGAGCGATCGACATCGACGACAAGCCTTGTCGTCGGATAGAGGCGTTGCCGAGGAAGCGACGGTCAGGTCCGGAAGTTGACAGCGAGTCTTACTTCGACGACAGCTGAGACATGTGCGGAGAGCGTTGCCGGCACCTGACCTCGTGCGTCCGCCCCTGCGAGGGTGGCTGACATTACGTGCGAATGCTGGCATGGCGCTATGAAAGATGTGTCGATCGTCCTGTCGCAGCGACGACAAGATGATGGAGTGAGGGGACCGACGAGCCTCTCCTCATCGAAACCACGACTTCAGTCTTGCACCATTTTCCCATTAGGGGTCCACTAAATCCGGCCGACATGACACTGGAAGTGAGCATCCAGTGAACGAGTCTCGGTTGCCCCAAGGCCAAGCTCGAGCCACCGGAAGCAGAAGGCAGCCTCGAGGAGCCGCAGCCCTACATCTGTGTTTGAGCAGCGCCGAGCCACTATGCCGCGTCGAGGGTTTGAAGAGGCACAAGCTGATACCGACGTAGATCAACGTGCCATCATTCGTGTCCGACGGCATGGAGCGAATGACTCGCTTTTGCGTGCCAAATGCCTCCACACGTGCCAGAGACGACAGGGTCCAGACGTCAGGCCTGTAATGACTGTAACGTATTCTCGCGGCTGCCACTGGTGCTCTTGTGCTCCTATGCTGTTCCTCTTCTGTCGTCTCGCAGATCTCGCTCTTACTCCTGCACAACCACACCTCCCTCGTCATCAACATGGGGAAATTCTACGACCACATCCCGGAGCATCTGCACGAGTTCATGCTGAGGCAACGCCTCTTCTTCGTTGCCACCGCCCCGCTGAATGGCGGTTCGGTGAATGTCTCGCCCAAAGCCAACGAAGGAGCATTCGAAGTGACCAGCACGCATCGTGTGCGTTATGCCGATCTGACTGGGTCCGGTAACGAGACCATCAGCCACCTGTTGGAGTCCGGCAACGGACGAATCACCTTGGCCTTTATCAACATCGAAGAGGGCGCGCCCAACATTGTCCGCCTCTATGGCAAGGGCACGGTGTTTGAACGCGCCGCCGATGCTGGTTTCGACCAAAGGTGGCGGGATGAGCATGGAGGAAAGTCGGTGCCTATTGGAGTACGCGCTATCATCGATGTAGCCGTACACACCTGTGCGACATCATGCGGGTATAGCTTGCCCGTCTTCCACTTTCAACGCCAGCGTACCATCCTGGACGACTTTCAGAGGAAGTACGATCGGCCGGGCGGAATGGAGGCGCTGCAAAAGTACAAAGGGGCTGCTTCTCCTTCCGTCGATGCCGAGGGCATCGTTGTTGAGAAAGGACACGATGGCGGTCCGCACGTCCGACGCATTGGTTCGGCCCTGGAGCTGTACTGGGCGATTTGCAACACGCTGTCGATCGATGGGCTTCCCGGCATGCGTTCCGTGGCACCCTTGACAAACAAAGAGGAACAGCAGAGGCTGTTGACACGAGCGAAAGAGCACGATGCATGGCAGGCGCCGCCGGATGACTTGGGGCCCATCAGAAGCCCCCCGATGACATCCTCTCAGACGGGTAAACGAGCGGCACCGGGAGGAAACGTGAACCTGGCCCAGCCGGTGAACATGTTGCACGTCTCGATCGCCTTCGCTGCCGGCTGCGCCTTGACCGCCGTCTTGCTTGCCACTCAGACGTAGATAGCCGCAATGTGGCAAGGTTGGATTTAGTTGCAGTGCGTTGCAATGAATGACATTTCGAGCTGGTCCCGCGCTCGGACTCTTCATTCAGGTCGATCTAGAGGTACAATCATCCCGCAAACATCACAAGGCAAACCCAGGGTAGGGGCAGCTCTCGAATCATGACACATTCGGTACGCAATTTGATAGTAGGGGACGCGTATAACAACGATAATTGGGAGACATGAGACCTGGTCTTACGACAACGCATGGCCTGCATGGCTCGAAAGTTGAAGCGTTGACTAAGGAGGGCCCCAGGTGCCCGAGGAGGGCAGAGGGTTGCTGCGGAGGAAGGCGAAAAAGGTGTCGGTGTTGCGAGTGGCGGGCCACCGAAGGTGGGCGACCAAGCCTTGAGTGACGCCGCACGCACCCTGGCATACGGGATCGCAGCTTGCACTGGCGTCCGTACCCTTGATGGCGGCAGTGAGGGTGTCGATGACGACGAGGCTCTGCTTGAGCGCAGGATAGCGCTTCTTGAGGTCGGCATAGTAGTACTGACCGGTGGTGCAGATGCCGATGAGGTCGCAGTAATTGTGCACGTCACGCACGGGTGTTGCAAACTTGGGATATGGGACCTGGGTGCACGGATCCTGCGAGTCTCGATAAGGATCGGGAGCGCTGTAGACAGCTGCGGCTGCGATGCCGTCGGTGTTGGCGGCATAGAGCTCGGACATGGCGGCGCCGTTGGACCAGCCGGACATAAAGACGCGGCGCGAGTCGACGGGCACATGCGCCTTGGCGTAGGAGATGGCCTTGTCTACAAACGAGACATCGGCGTTGAGCGCAGGCGAGGAGCGGTCGAGGTTGCGGTACCAGTTGTCCCAGCCGAGCCCGACGTTGTCCGGCACGGGGTACTGGTGCTCGGTGTTGCGACCGGCGGGGAGGATGTAGGAAAAGCCGAGGCGCGAGGCATCCTCGTTGTTGAGGGACTGCGTGTCACGTACTAGATCGATGCCAGTGAGCGGGAAGGAATACGATGGGCTGACCAGCGAGGGATGAAGCCAGACGAGGAGCGGCAAGGGCTTGTCTTTGGTGGACTTGGGATTGGCATAGAAGCACATGGCGCGCGGCTTGCCGGTGTTGTCTGTCATCTGGACGATCTCGCCGTGGCAGATCTGGAGGAGGTCTTGCAGACCGTCGGGCGACTCGATATTGGAGAGGATGCGTGCGGGTGGGTCGCCATACTGATTACAGTTCTTGCCCGTCTGGACGGTTGTGACTGCCGAGGGGGGATACTTTCCGGTGAGTGGTGAGGTGAGCAGCGGGGGCACGCAGAGCGGGATGTTGGGGACGGGGGGGCCGCCAGACTGGCGCCCAAGCAGATCTTCGGTTACGGGCACCACGCTACCGAGCGTCTGCTGGGCGAAGAGCTGCAGAACGAGCGACACCCACAGCAGGAGCGAGGCCGGCCCCAATGCATTGCGAGATTGCTGCATCGTGACTCGAAACGCTACGGAGTGACTGGATCAACTTCCAGGGCAGGATGGATTGATTGGCGAAGGATTGTAGGAGTGCGGGGCAAGAACAGGGACAGCGAGGGGAGCAGGTGGGGCAGCGGCGCAACCTTGTTGCCTACATTATATATTGCTGCGAGCATGCCGCTACAAGCCGGCGTCGGGGCACACACACTGAAGTTGGCTGCTTGCATTGACATTGTGGGGTAACTGGACCTGCCAAAGAGGAGGTGAAGAGGCGACTGACAATTGTGGGGGACCGCCAACAGTCGCGGGGAAGAGCGCTGATGCCCGCGGGCGGCGTCGACATGGTGGTGGCGCTCAAATGCCGCCCGAGCCGAGCTGCGCTTCCGATCCGAGTTTGCGCCGAGACATGGTCTGTCGTTGCCAACACGGAGGGCAAGGGTTATTGATAAAAGGCAAGTTGTGCGGGACCTGCCAGCTTTGATTTCGCTCTGCGACGGCTTGGCATCTTCCTTGTCGTTTGCCTTGTCACTAGATTGAGGCTGTGGGTAGCTGTGAAGCTGAGCCTAGACATGGCGATCGACAGTCAAGGACTGCAGAACATCAAGTCTTTGAGTGGCTCTGCCAATCCAAATTGTGCCTGGCCTCGCTTAGAATCCGGCGCCCTCGGATCGGCGTTGCGGGCATCCGAGGTTACCACACACCCGCGTACAAGGTGTCGAGTGCCGATCAGATGATCAAGTTGTCGAAAACCTTTCGCCACGGGTGCTTGATATGGGTGGTCGCTGATTGTCGCCTTTCCTGTACTCGGCATCGCAGTAAGCGGTTCAGTCTCAAGTGTGCTTCAACCTGATCCCACGACGGCTAATGTCGGCGCCGAGCTCATGGATGTGCGCTACGTCTGACCGGTCGGCGGACCTCGGGCGGGTCGAGGCGGTGGGTATCGTTGATGTGATCAATATACAGGGTGCGACGGAGCGGGGCCGGGCGGCAGCACCTTCTTACCGGCACTCGTAGCGCGAAAGACCTGACGGTGTCGGATGCGTCTGCGTCTGCGTCTTGTGCTTTCAAAGCCCGATTGTCACTTCGAAGATGGCTCATCGCTGCCGGCCGTCGATGCGATGTTTGTGCGGGTGCAAGAGACTGGGCGCTTGGCTGACTGCTGCCGAACAAGGCACCGATCCGAGTGCCGAAGCCGCCTTGTTCGGCCTGCGCCACTGCTTTGCGCTACGGAAAACTCCAAACCTGAGTCGGCAGCCGTTGATTGGGGCCTGTGGCGCCTAATCGAGTGCTGCTGGACCCTGACCAAGCGCTTGGCCGCCGGCTCAGTCGTGAGGCGCCGCAGCCTGACCGCTGAAGCTGGAAGCTCGCACGATCCTCCTTGCAGCAATCTCTTTCAACGCGTCCCGAGAGCAACCTTGAGCTAGGCGGCCTTGGACCTTATATTAATAAAGCCACCTTGCCCCACACTTCTTTGCATTGCTATCGACCAACGACACGGCTGTGTACCCCTTCCGCAAGGTTCGCCCGACATGGACACTCTCATCACGCGCTACAAGGACAAGCTCGATCGCAAAGATGACCGACGCCGTCTCAAGGACAGGCCTTTGGAGCAGCCCGGTCCTGCGTGCCAAGATTCGAGGCCAAATCGAAAGTACTTTGCCGATCCACCGGCCTCACTTCCGCCTCCGCTCGTGAAGCCCGTCTTCATCCCGCAGCGCAGACAGGCGGATCGGCTGCGAGGCTTCCAGCTGCTCTACGCACCGGATCTGGCCGCCAGTGGCGTCACAGAGCCTGAATTCGTCCACTTTCTCAACACGCTCAACGCCGCCATTGGGTTCGACAACAGGGTCAAGATCTTGAACTTTGCCGTGGACGTCGGCACGCTTGCCTGCAGCTCGTGGGAGGTGCTTGTGGCCACTATTGGTGCACAAGCTCTGACCACCACCGCAATGCACGTAAAGAGCCGTGCCAAGAGTCAAGCGTACATTGCCCACGCCAACCAGCGCTACTTTCATCCGCGCGGCTTGCATGCTCAGATTGTCCCTGTCTCCAGCGTTCACGCCGTGTCCTCGCCATCGAATGGCGTTCAACAGGAGGAGACAGCACTCGAACCAAGCACTTTCCAGTTCAGCCTTGGCTCGCCCAACGTCCTCCCGCTAGATCACCCCAAGGCCAAAGGCGGACTCTTCAATCTGAACAAGCGTCCGATCGACTACGATCCGTTCGACTACGGTCCTGGCTACGCGCGAATCCTGCCGCACCAGTATGCTCCCATACGACCATCTGAGATCCAGATCCCCTCCTCTTCGCTGGTCGACAAGATGGCGGACAAAGTAGAGAGCTACAATGTGTGGCAAGACCGACTTCCCGCCAAGAAGAGTGTTCGGCGGGAGAAGAAGCGGCAAGACACGATCGGTCGAATCCGCTGCAGCGAGGGAGAAGCCGGTGTTCTGGAATTCTTGCGGAAGGAGGAAGCTCGCCACGAGGAACAGCTGGACAAGAACAAATTGCAACAACTCATGGACCGGAACAAGGTCATCCTCGTCGTTGTCAATCTCGACTCTCGAGCGACCGGTCGCCAGCTCACCGAATGACGAATTCGACGGGTGGCACGGTCTCAATCTTTGGAATGGAGAAGCAACGTGTTGCGATGCGGTGCAGAATGGCGATACGACGGTCACTTTTTGTGCTTCTTGCTGTTGGTGTTCTGCCGCAAGTCTGGCTGAGCCTGAGAAAGTGACGAGGCTGGTTCGGAGAGGTGAGCCGACTTGCGTTTCTTGCCATTGGTCTCTCCAAGATCGACGTTGGAGGAATCGGGTTTGGAGATGGCGGGGATCACGACCGGATGCGAGACGACGCCGCGGTAGGTCTTGCGCGTCTGAGAGCGCAGCAAGAGGCTGCGACAGTTGTTCGAGATGGCGTCGCGAGCGGCGGAAGGATTGAGACCAAAGATGGCGCCGAGATTGATGACATCGTAAGGCGCACGCAGAGCAAGGGCGTCTGCTGCACCCGATGACAAGAAGACGCCCTTGCCGTTGGTCACGCGCAGCAGATCGCGAGCACCACTGATGAGGTTGCGCCTTGCCTTGGCTGCGTCGTCGCCGATAGCGGGTGCATAGGTGATTTCGAATTGGACGCCGTTTTCGAGCGCCGCATTGACGGTGGAGCGTCTGAGGAAGAAGGGCAGTCTCGGCTGTGCGCCAAAGTCGAGCGAGATAACGTCGATGCTGAATGGCTTGAGCTCGGAGAGGGTGAGGCAGGCGTGTTGAAAGGCAGCTTCGTTGGTGGGGCGCACGGCGAGCAGATCGTAGCTCTGAAGGGCGGTGGCATTGTTGGTGACCCAGCCGCTGCCGGATTTGGCCATCGAGTGTTCGTCGAGGACGAGCGTGAGGCGGCTGAGCTGGGTGATGGAGTGTGAGCTAATGGCGGAGATGGCTTTTGCCTTGCCTTTTGCTTGGGTACGCGGATCGAGTTCGGGAAAGGGCGGATTGGGACGGCTGTCGCGGGAGGGTGCGAGCGCGTTGGGATGCAGAGCCGGATCGTACTTGGACTGCACGACGTGATTGAAGGCGACGCAGGAGTAGCGCAGCTCGCTGAGTTCGAGCACGAGCTGTGCGAGCGCTTCAGCGTCCTTTTGGCGTAGCGCGGCGAGGGGTGAAGCGGGTGGTTCCGGGGTAGCTGCTGCCGAGGACGATGCGGTCGAGGCCGAAAGAGTGGCAGCATTCTGTTTCGCCTTTTTCTTGGAGGACTGCGAGTGTGCTGCGGCGGAAGAGGGGGAGCCCGTTGGCTGCGGCCAGGGTATATTGAGATCGTAGAACATGACGATGGCGGTAGTGGTGGAAAGGATCGAGTTGGGAGCGGAGCAGCTAAGCAACGTCAAGCTTCCTTCTCAAAGTGGAGAGAGAGTTGCGCAAAAAGTGCGCTCAAATCGCGGGTCTCGGCGATGATCTACTCGCACAAAAATGAAATTGTGCGAACGAGAAATCTCACAATCTCGTACCAAGCTTTTCGACTAGCACGCTTTTGGCAGCAACTGAGAGCTCCACGAACAAGAACAGGTAGACTCTGCACGCTGCGCACAGGACGGTGAAGTCGGAACGAGTAAGCGAAAGAGTTTTGGATGGGTATACTGAGGGGGACACTCGAGCGTCGAACTAAGGCAATGCGGATGCGAAGACGTAGAGAGAGATAACGGAGCGACGATGGGTTGTTGGTGGCATGGAGCGCCTGTCAAGCGCGGTCGCTGGTCGTATGGGAGAGATTTTTGACCTTTCGAGGAAGCTACGGGCTCTGATGCGACAGGCCTAGGATGACATCTGACGCCTCGAACGGGCTTGACGAGGCTTGGACGCAGTCACCACTCGAGGATGGTGATGACGGTGCTGATGGCGACCATGGCCACGAAGAAGGCGATGCCAAAGGTGGCGACCGAGAGCATGATGGCGCAGTTGCGACAGGACCAAGATGCAGAGCGATGCTGGCCAAGGATGGATGGACGGATGGATGGTTGGGGTGGCGCCGATGTGGTGCAGCGTGTGGGGCAAAGAGGCCGGCCATTTCCGTCGAGGCCGCTCCGTTGGCTTAGTCATGCTGATCCAGCCCCGATCGAGAGATGGCCGACGCGCCGACGAGTTTCACGCGCCTTTTCACTTTTTCAGCGAGGAGGCGCTGCGGAGGGACGTCGAATTCCGCTCTTTGGCCTTGTCCAACATGAGGTCACTCTTTGAGCACCGAGCACCGAGAGCGGATGGTCGTCCTGTCCTGCCAGCGCCGCATTCGCTGCTCATGATTCGTCCTCAACAAAAGGCGACCAGTGGCAACCAATGCAAAATTGTGCACATATGGTGGTACCGTCAGGGTGGTGTTGTTGCAAGATGCATCGGTGGACAGCCTATGAATGGACGGGCGGGCACCAAGCGGCCAACACGGAGCGGTCTTGCGGGCACACATGCAAAGAGGCTGCAGTAGTGCATCACTTGACGCACAAACGTACATGCGCTTCCCCAACACTTGGTCCTGAGCGGCGCAGCGCCGTCGGCTCTCGTCTGGCTGTTGCGCATGAGAGTGGCACTCCATCCACAGTCTGCTGTATTTTGCCAGCGTGTGGAGGCGACCTCCATCAAAGGCTGCGGCTCCCAAGCGGGCGACGCCAGGACCCTGACGCCGCTTGGCCTGCATTTCACACGAATGCGGCCGCCGCGCTCGTCGTCCTCTTGGCGAGCAACGTTGCCGCTCCTGCGCCCATCCTCCCCGCAAGCCGCACACCTTTTTTTTTTTCGCCGTTCCCCACACTCTCTCGCTCGACAGCTTCCATCCGCAGCGCCTGCCCGTGCCCGTGCTCTTCTTTATAAACTAGAGCTCTTCTAAAACCACTGGCGCCGATCGCACCTTCCCAACCACACCGCTTCTCGTTTCCCCCCGCGTCTCACGATATACCAGCCATGACGGCCTCGTCGACATCCGCAACCGGGCTCACCCAGTTCCGCGAGCCATTCACCTTTGATACGGTCCTCGGCATCCTTGGCAAGGTGCCCTTCTCCACGCCCTTCCTCGCGCTCCTCCCGGCACTCACGCTGCTCTACCACAAGCATACCAACCCGACGCTCGCCATTCCCACCACCTACGACAAGCTCCTCCCCTTGCTCCGCTCGCTCGTCTTCACCCAGTACAAGTGGGTGGGCTACATCTGGTCCTTCATCCTCATCCGCACCATCAACCGTGCGCTCAACCGATACAACCGCAACCACACCGAGTGGAGGCGCGATCCCATCGACTATGCCAACGACATTGTCGTCATCACCGGCGGCTCCCAGGGTATCGGCAAGGAGATCGTCCAGCTCCTCAGCCACAAGAAGAAGGCGCACATCGCGGTGCTCGACATGGCGCCGCCCGCCTACATTGCTGCTCCCGCGGGCGCACCCGAGATCCTCTACTTCAAGACCGATGTTTCCAACCGCGAGCAGATGGCCGAGGTGGGCAAGAAGATCCGCGCCGGTTTTGACGGCAAGAAGGTCGGCGTGCTCATCAACTGTGCCGGCGTGGCGTCGGGCAACACCATCCTTGACGTCGATCTCGACTCGGCCGAGCGTCTGTGGCGCATCAACACGCTTGCCAACTGGATCACCGCCAAGGAGTTTGCGCCCGACATGATTGCGCGCAACCACGGTCACATTGTTACGGTCTCGTCGGCAGGCGCGTATGCTACGCTTCCGTCCATGTCCGAATACGCCACTTCCAAGGCGGCTGCACTTGCATTCCACGAGTGTCTGGCCATCGAGATGCGCACGCGCTACAACGCTCCTCGCGTTCGCACTACGCTCGTTGCGCCCACCAAGGTCCGAACCGCCCTGGGTGACGGTATGGAGGACCATGCCGATCCCTTCTTCACGCCCGTGCTGGAACCCATCCAAGTCGCCGAGCGCGTCGTGTGGAGCCTCGACTCGGGTCTCTCTCAACACCTCATGCTCCCCGGATTCGCCAACCTCCTCCCCTTGCTCCGAACCGCCCCCGACTGGTTCCGACGTCTGTTGGCCGTCCTCGACAACGGCGACAACACCGTCACCCACAAGAGCATGCAGCGCGCCATGGACAACGGCTACGGATCCACCTGGGAAGGAAAGGACAAGGAACTCTACCAGCGAAGAATCGCCGCCGTCGCCGCCAGCAAACAGTCAAAGTGATGCAATCTCCTCCTCATCGCTCCATCTTTGTGTTTGTAGACATCCATCCTTCCCACAGATGCGTTTAATTGATGGAATAAATTTCATCGTCACGACTGCCTTGGATTGCGGGCCAGTGATCTACTTTGGTATATATGATTCGAGTGAGTCGTCGAGATGTCATCGGTAAGTTCAGCGGCCCGACTTCTTCTTCTTCTTCTTTCCGCCACCGGACGTGCTGATCTTGGGCACTGCCACGGCCTGCACGGGGCTGGGATCCTCCCCAACCTTGGTCGATGCGGTCTCGGGCGTGAAGGTTTCTTTACTGCCTTCGCACAAAAGACCCGAAGCGGCACTCATCTGGCTGCCGCTTTCAGCGCCGCCATCCGAGTGAGACGGGCTGGCATCGCGCACGCCCAGTCGAGCGTCCTTGGGTTCGCCTCGAGCCTCGAATGCACCAGCAAGGCCAGTGCTCTGACCGAGCACGCTCGAGCGTGTCGAGGCATTGGCCGGAAGAGCGTACACCAGCTCCTTGGGCGGCACGGCTTTGCTCGCCGCCCCGGATGACAAAGCCGAGATGTTCGAAAGCGACTGGGTAACCGTGCTCTGTCCCGAGTCCTCATCGAGCCTGCCGACAGTAAAGTCGTCCTCCAGACTGTCGGGTTCGAGACCGCCAGGGATGCTCGGAGCTGCGCCGCCACTCTGGCCGGACAAAGAAGCATGCATCGCGGCTGGGCTGCGACTCGCCTCGATGGCATCCCAGTCGCAGTCGTCCGCACTGCCTGAAGCGCCGTCGGCACCCGCATCATCGGCCTCACTGAAGCGTGTCGAGGGCGTCTCGGCCGAGCTAGGCTGGGAGCCGCGCAGCTGTCCATCGTTCCTGAGCGTCGACATGAGCGATGCCTGCGACGGCACCGAGGCTGCGTCCAAGTGAGCCTCGGCACTGCCCCGCGCCGCGTAATGTCGCTTGCGCGAGGCGCCCAGTCCGCCGTCGTCTTCGCCCAACAGGTCGACATCATCCTCGCCGTCGAACGAGACTGACGCTCCAGCACCGGCAGAATAGCGCGCGTCAACGTCAGAGACGGCGGTGCGAGAAGCTCCGCTAGTGCGTCGGCGTGCCATCTCGACACCGCGACCGAGCTCCTTGCCAGCCCGATAGATGCCTCCCAGACCACCCGCAACGATGCGGATGGGGATGGAGCTGCCGGCGGTCCAGCCCGAGGAGCGACCCCGCTGGCCCTGCGGGAAGCTGGGGATGTGGGACGAGGCGCTTCGGGCAGGCAGGTTGTCCGGGTCGAACGACATCTGGTCGAACGCGCCCGACAGGCTGTCGTCAAACGAGCTCGGCACCTCGGACGACGGCTCGCGCGAGACGATGCGAGCGGTGCGGCGCACCTGGATCGGCCGTGATGCTCGTCTCGGAATGCAGCGCATCGTTGTTTCCGCAGCCGATGCTGCTGCAGCCGCCAGCTTGCCGGTGACGGGCGTGCGCGTGTGGAAGAAGGTCTGGCGGGAGAGATAGATGGAGCTGGGCAGCATGGCGGGCGACTGGCTGTACGTCTCGATCTCGGCCTTGGCAAGGGAGGAAGCTCGTGTGGAGGCGACGTCGCCGGATCGATCCTTATGGCGAGTGTCTCGAGTGTCTCTGTGGTCGAAGAGCGCGGTCAAGCTGTGTTTGGTCGCGGCGTCTGCGTCGGGAACGAGGTGGTCCCACAGGGCGACACGAACGCACTCGGCCTGAAGCCGAGGGGTGTTCTGTGCACTGAGAAGGCCTTCTCCGGCCTTTCTCATCATGTGGGTGAGGCCCGAGGAGCGTGGCGAAGTGGAGGAGGCCAAGCGCTGCTTGGGCTCGGGGCTGACGCTGTGCATGGACTCGTTGTTGTCGACGGCAGCGCGGGTACGAGACTGCGAACTCCAGCAGCGGAGCGCGTGCTGGGTGATGGCGTGGGAGCGTGGATCGTTTGTGAGCAGCTCGAAGGGCGTGCTGGCGTCGGCGCCCGACTCGGCGCTCGACGACGATCCGAGGTTGATCATGATGAACGATGGCGAGCAGTGCTTGGGCGTCGTGGCTGGAGCTAGCGTAGCCGAGGCGGCTTCGGTTCTCGACGCAGCGGAGGGTTGAGCCGAGGTGTCTTGGTGCGCTGACGGGTGCGGACGGACGGAGCGCGCTGCGCTGTGAAGCGAGATGCCAAAGGGCTGGAGAGCGCGCGGGTTGCGAACCTTGCCGAGGACGTGGTTGGCGATCGAAGGCTCGCCGCCGAAAGGATTAACGGCAAAAACGTGCACCGAGCCGCTTCGAGTGCCGATGGCGATCCACTGAGCGTCGGGGCTCCACTCTGCACGGACCACGTCTGCGAGGGTGATGCCGCGCAGGAGCTTGTAGCGATGGAGGAGCGTGGAAGTCGAAGGATGGCCGGCGCCTGCGAACGCACCGACGAGTGGCAGTTCGAATACGTTGAAGGCGTGTCCAAGCACGTCGGCGGTGAGGATCATACGGCCGCAGGGGCTAAATGCGACCAGGGCGACTGCATTGGTGGCGGGAGCAAAAGCACAGACGGTGCGCGCGTCGGTGCCAAGGTCAACGATGCGAACGCATGCATTGTTGGGATTGGAACCTGAAGCCTGTGCATTGACCTCCGACTTTGTGAGCGGGGCGACAGTGGAGCCCGACGAGAGGCGCTTGTTGGCACGGGCCGAGTCTAGGGCGTGCAGGCTGGGCGAGCTGGAGGCGGAGGAAGCGGGACGAGGTGGGTGAGGGTTGTGAGGAGCCGATTGGGAGAGCAGACTGGGCTGGGAGGGCGAGAAGGCGGCGTTGTTGGGCGGACTGCCCGGGTTGGGCCAGTAGGAGCTGCCCCACTCGCCGAGGGTGCGAACGCCGCTCATGACGCCGCCGCGGATGCGGCGAGCCGCATCGCCGACGTGTGCCGAGGTGTCGAAGAGGTTGTCGCGCATCTCGCCGACGCGAGCGGATGTATTCGGTTGAGGAGCGGCATACGATCGCGTTGGGTCTTGGAAGGAAGCGTTGGAGGTCTTGCGTGCATCGAAGCGAATGGGCGAGAGGTGTTGGGGAGACGTGCATGCATATGCAAGCAAGCGATCAGACAGAGAGACGGGCGTGGAACGTCCTTGGGTGGGAGAAGCGGCATCGAGCAGAGGAGGCTGAAGGTATTCGAGAGTGGCGGCCGAGAGGATGTGAAGTGAAGGCGGCGAAGCGAAGGAGAGGACGAGGTAGCGGTGGTTGATCTGCGCGTCGACGTGGTCGACAGTGGTGGCTGATTGGTCGGATCGAGGCGAGAAGTGATGCTGGAGCTGGACCGAGGATTGTACCTGGTGGGTGGCGAGAGAGTAGGCGAGCAAGTGGGTTGATCCGCTTTGGTGTTGGACGACGAGCAGAAGCTGGGTGTCTGTTGAGTTCGGGAGAGGATGACGGGCGAAAGCGGTGAGGAGATGTGCATGTGCGGATGGCTCGAGCGCGTCAGGCGGCTGTAGTGCTTGGGATGCATTCGGAATGCAGAGCAGCTCGGAGATGTTGCGGTCCTGGACGAGGAGCGCCTGGAGGCAGCCGTCGTCAAAGTAAGAGATGAGGAGGGGCAGCCAAGCGTGAGGATGGTGAGGATGCGGCAAGCGATCCCAACGCGACCAGAGCACGGCGGGTGCGGGCTTGCGGGGTGCGGGGTGGTCCGGGTGGATGTGGCTGAGTGCCGCCTGTACGCGCGCGGGGTCTACGGAGATTCCGGCATTGTGGAAGGCGTCGTAGATGGGCGATACGGATCCGTCTGTGCGGAGGGGAGTGGATGTTGCGGTGGACGATGCGGCGAGTTGGGGGGATGTGGCGTCGTGAGCGGCGGTGGAGTGGGCAGCGATGAGGCTGGAGATGCCGCGGTTTGCGTGGTGGGAGATGGTCGAGATGGTGGATGTGACGGTATCGATGGCGGATACGGGCTTGAGAGCGGAAGCCACAAAGACGCGCGGCTGTGGGCGTGCGGATGTGGACACTGCGGGAGGAGCGGCAGTTGGAGCCAGGGCTGGGGTGGAAGGAGGAGAAGATTGATCTACGGGAGGCGAGGGTGCGGGAGGGTTGGATTCGACCTGCTTCTTCTTTTGCTTTGATGAGGTAGCATTGGAGTCGGCGGAGCGAGGGCTCATGGACGACGCGCTTGGCGGTTGGAGCGGGTGCGATGCTGTACAGAAGGAGCAGGGGTTTGAGGCGGTCGAGAAGCGAGAATGAGAGCTGAGAGCTGAGATGGATCCGGACGGAGGGCAGAGGCAGGGTGGGACAAGGAGGGTGGAGAGTTGGACTTGGTGTGCAGTGTGTTGCGGTGGATGCGAATTGACAGATTGGTGCTTTGGTGTTGCGGTTGATGTGGCTGGCGATGGTGTTCGGGTGTTGATGATAGCGATTTGAGATGGTGATTGGGAGGGAGGATGGACGGGGAGAGTGGATGTGTACAGAGAGAGGGCAACGGCGAGTCAGAGCTGACAGGCACGGCTGCAGGGTGCTGCAGCTCGTTGCTGGGCTGGCTGGTGCGACGCTGCGTGTGGCAGTGGAGTGGCAGTCAAGGCGCCGGCTGATCCGCTATCGCCAGCCCGAGCTGACGCGACCCACAAACCTCGACGCGGGCCTCAACTGAACCCTGAATTGCCGCTCGCCTTTCAACGACGCGTTGGTGGCAACACTGCTGTGGAGCCGTTCCGTTGCCATCCGGCTGCCTCCGCGCCGCATCCCAACGCATGGACCCTGACGTCGACCTGACGCGATCCAGCCGCGCCTATCGCGCTCCAAACCTCCACATCGCCGGTTTAGACTCTGCGATCGGGGCCCGAGCTCGTCGACCGGCCTCGCCGGGTCCCGCTCCGTCTCATCTGGACGCGGCTACGATCGCATCGGGGCGACAACGCGCCCCGAATCGCAGATTCAAATCGCAGCTCGCCCAGCATCGCCGCGGATCAACGCCTAGATCAGGTTACCGCCAACTCTTCGCCTGAATGCAGCCGCTTCCCCGCCACTCCTGACGCCCTCCATACACAAGCCCATGCTATATAGACTGCCGCGTCGGTGATCCTGCCCATTTGGCTCCGTTCCACTCCTCCCTTCCCACTGGCAAGCAAGCAAGCAAAAGCGCAACGCGTGTCGACTCGAGCAAATATGGTCTCCGCATCGGCTGTCGCGCAGGAGCGGCTTCACGACTGGAGCCTGCGTTACCTGCGTCTCAAGATCATGGTGCTCGTCTTGCGATCGCTCAACTCGCTGCGTCCGCTCGTTCATCGCAATCGCCCGCCGTTGCCGCACGCATTCGAGCGCCACATCGTAGACATCCCCTCGCGCGACCCCAACCGCACCATCCGAGCACACATCTACCGCTCCAAGCGCGTCGCTCCCTCCTCGGACGGCGTAGCGGCCCCGCTGCCCGTCCACATCACCTGGCACGGCTCCGGCTTTGTGCTGCCCAACCTTGGCGACGACTACGCCTTTATCGCGCATGTGCTCGAGCAGCTCGGTCCGGACTGCATCCTCATCGATGCCGACTATCGCAAGGCGCCCGAACATCCCTTCCCGGCCGCCAGCCACGATGCACAGGACGTGGTCAACTACGTTCTTGCCCAGCCCCAGGTCTACGATCTGCACCGCATCACACTCGGTGGCTTTTCGGCAGGCGGCAACCTCAGCCTCGTCGTAGCCTCGCAGCTGGGCCCTGCGCGCATTGCTGGCGTTGCGGCGCTCTATCCTGCCGTCGACTTTACCGTCAAGCCCGGTGCACGCACGGCTCCCTCCAAACACCGCCCGGACAGCGGCTTCGCCCTGCCCAACTGGATGAGCAACATGTTTCTCGACTCGTACTTTGTTCGCGATCAGGACAAGAACCATCCGCTCTGCAGCGTCTACTTTCAGGACGCGAATCGATTTCCACCCGTCTTGCTTGCTTGTGGAAAGGGCGATACGCTCCACTATGCGTCGGAAAAGCTGGTTCGCAAGCTCACGGACGCAGGCAGGAAAGACGCGCGCTTCATCAGCGTCGACAACGAAGGCCATGGCTTTGACAAGCTCCCGCGCGGCCCAACCTCGCTCCAACGCAGAGACCACGTCTACTCGGAGTTTGCAAACTTCATTCGCAATGCTTGGGACCACCACAACGCTCAGCTCAGGGCCCAGCTCTAGACTAGCCGTTCAGTCCTCGCTCTTCACTAGGATACCCATGGAATGCATGGCATACATTGGACCTGCACTACAATAGCCCTCCGCATGCGTGAATTCGCTTAGTCGGATCCAAAGACTCTCCCGCCCCCCGGAAGAGTCGGTCCGATACCCGTAACTTCGATGCAGCCGAGTCCAACCAGTAGTGTCCGACCGAGTCCGAATCGAATCCAAGCTCATTGCCGCACCGGCAAAAGCAGTGGCTCACCTTTGCGGAAGAGTGTGGTTCAGACTCGGCTGCGCGGTCGGTGCATCGGCAATCTCTTCGCGTCCGTTTCCAAGCCGCGTAAAATCGGCGGCTTCGGCGTTCGGACGTCGGCTAGCGCAGCGATGTGGGGTAACGCCCCCACACCCACGCTGTACCTCATACAGCGCAACCCAACAGGCTTGCCCGAACGAAACAGGCGCCTGGCTAGCATATAAGAACGAAGCGAGCCTTCGCCGAGACTGTCGCTTCCAACCAGCAACCCTTTTGATACAGCAACAAGATGGTCAAGAGCATGCTTACTCTGCAAGCGGCCGTAGTGGGTGCGCTCGTCCTGGCGTACGACGCCAGCACGATTGCACAAGCCTCCCCCGTCGACAGGCGCAGCGAGCCGTGCAGCTCGAAAGTGCACCGTCTCTCGCCACCCGCAGGTGGAGCAGCGGGGGCATCGATCGCGCACACGTCGTCGTTTGCATCCTTCTCGTTCGAGCCTGCATTCTGGGTCGAGTTCTTTGGCACATACGCTGCGCCCAACTCGCTCACCTTTTCGCTGCTCGATCGCATCTACGAACGCGGTGGTCGACCCATCATTCGGCCAGGGGGCATCACCATGGACTCGATGATCTTCGATACCAATGCCACCGATCCCGTGCGTGACACAAGCCCCACAGGTGGCGTTTACCGCACCACGGTGGGACCCGAATACTACAAGTCGTGGAGCCACTTTCCCGAGGAACTGCGGTTTGTATCGACGCTCAACTTTGGCAATGACAGCGTCGAGATTGCGAGGGGGATGGCAGAGGCGTCGGTCAAGTACCAGCCTCAACGCGTCGAGTATCTGGAGCTGGGCAACGAGCCTACCAACTATCCGTCGGCCAGGTGGGGGGATTCGACCGAGGCGTATGTGGCGCAGTGGAAGAACTGGACCCAGAGCATCGATGCAGCTGTCAACACCACGCTTTCGACCGCAAGAGTCGCGGGAGAGGTGGGGCTGGCGGGAAAGAGGAGGTGGTGGGCAAGTTCAGCGACTACGGACAAGTCTGGGTTGAACGTTCGACCTGTCGACGTGATTCCTGCGGGGATTGATGCAGAGGGGAGTGTGGCGCAGTACTCGATCCATTCGTATCCGTTTGCGACGTGCGATCCTGCACGTGCGGCGGTGGCAACGCTGCCGAATCTGCTCAACCATACGCGGTTGAGCGCCTACGCGGACGACGAGATCATGCCCTCTGCCCAAGCCGCACTCGACAGTGGGAGCGAGTGGATCATTGGCGAGTTCAACTCGGTCGCCTGTTCGGGTCAGCCCAACGTCACCGACACCTTTGCCCAGGCGCTGTGGGTGGTTGATTCCGAACTCATCTACGCCGTTCGAAACGCCTCCTCCGTCCACCTCCACCAGGGAGCCACGCTGGTCTTTCAATCGAGCCAACAGACCAATTCGGCTGCAGATGATGGCAAACCCGGCTTCTCGACGTACGACTTTGTCTATCCGGTCAACTCGACCAAGCGCGGAGAGGCACGTGCACTGCCCTCGTTTGTCGCCCAACTCTTCCTCGCCGAAACCTTTGCTGAGCCCGTTCGAGCCGCCGAAATCCCCCCTCCAAAAGGTGTCAATCCCGACTCATTCGCCGCTTATGCTTTCTATCATCCGGCATCCGGGAAGTTGTCCAAACTCGCCCTGCTCAACTTGGAGCCAATGTACAACGCCACCGCCGAGATCAGCCTGGATCTTTCGGGTCTCATCCCGCGCGGTGCCAGGCCCGCAGTCAAGCGCATGACCGCACCCGCTGTCAACGAAGCCGACTCAGACAAGGTCACCTGGGCAGGCCAGTCTTACACCACCGGCCAACCGCACGGCCATCTGCACATCGAATCGCTCCACTCGCCTGCCCACTTTAAGCTGCGAAATAGCCAAGCAGCCCTCATCCTCATCGACCCCGCCTCGGCCTACTCCTCCTGAACCCCTTCTCTCAACGACGCACAGAAAAGCAAAAAAGACATGGATGACTGCGGAAAAACAAAGACTGGATTTTTGTGTAGGGTGGTATGGTACAGCACGGATGCGTGCGGCAAAGACGAATGAGGCACTTAGTCGATCGACTCCATGGCCGACTCGCCAGCCACCTCCTCGGTGGCCGCCTCGACCTTGTCGTCAGCAGCGTCGGCCTCGAGGCCGGCGTCGTCGATGGAAAGGCCGAGCGAGATGAGCTTGTAGAGGCGGTTGGCAAAGTCGTGGGGCTGCTCGAGGGTGAAGCCCGAGGTGAGCAGCGCGGTCTCGTAGAGGAGCACGGTGAGGTCGCGGACGGTGGTGTCGTTCTTGTCCTGGCTCGACTTGGCGGCGAGCTCCTTGACAATCGGGTTGGACGGGTTGAGCTCGAGCGTCTTCTTGGCAGCCATGTACTGCGACATGCTCGAGTCGCGCAGCGCCTGCGCCTTCATAATGCGCTCCATGTTGGCCGACCAGCCAAAGGTGTTGGTGACGAGCACGCAGGGCGAGCCGACGATGCGGTTCGACACAACCACCTTCTCGACCTTGTCGCCGAGGATCTCCTTGACCGTCTTGCACAGGTCCTCGCAGTTCTTGGTGTCCTCCTCGCGCTGCTTCTTCTCGTCGTCCGACTCCTCGAGCTCGAGCCCTTCCTTGGAGACGCAGACGAGCTTCTTGCCCTCAAACTCCTTGAGCTGCGTCACGGCGTACTCGTCGATGGGGTCGACCATGAGCAGCACCTCGAGGCCCTTCTTCTTGAGACGCTCCAGGAAGGGCGAGTCGCGGATCGAGGCGAGCGACTCGCCGGTGAGGTAGAAGATCTGGTTGTTCTTGCCGTCCTGGGGCATGCGGGTGATGTAGTCCTTGAGCGAGGTCTGCTCCTCGCCCGACTTGGTCGAGTGGAAGCGGAGGAACTCGGCGAGCTTGGCGCGGTTGGTGGCGTCCTCGTGGATGCCGAGCTTGAGGTTCTTTCCGAAGGCCTCGTAGAACTTGGCAAAGTTGTCCTTGTCCTCTGCGATCTCGGAGATCATGTCGAGGGTCTTCTTGACGACGTTCTTGCGGATGACCTTGAGGATCTTGTTCTGCTGGAGCGTCTCGCGCGAGATGTTGAGCGGAAGGTCCTCCGAGTCGACGATGCCCTTGACAAAGTTGAGGTATTCGGGGATGATGTCCTCGCAGTCGTCCATGATGAAGACGCGGCGGACGTAGAGCTTGATGTTGTTGCGCTTCTTCTTGGTCTCGAAGAGGTCGAAGGGGGCGCGCTTGGGGATGAAGAGGAGCGCCTTGAACTCGAGCTGGCCCTCGACGGAGAAGTGCTTGACGGCGAGGTGGTCTTCCCAGTCGTTGGAGAGCGACTTGTAGAAGGCCGAGTACTCGTCGGCGGAGATCTGCTTGGGGTCGCGCGTCCAGAGGGGCTTGGTCTTGTTGAGCTCCTCCTGCTCGGTCTTGAGCTCCTTGACCTTCTTCTTGGGCTTGTCCTTCTTGGCGTCCTCGTCGTCGACCTCCTCGATCTTGGCCTTCTTCTCGGCGTCGTCGGCGGTGTCGTCGTGCTGCTCCTCCTCGACATCGACCTCGACCTCCTTGGTGACGACGAGCTGGATGGGGTAGGAGATGAACTCGGAGTGCTTCTTGACGATCTCGCGGATGCGCTTGTCCTCGAGGTACTCCTGCTGGTCCTCCTTGAGGAAGAGGCGCATCTCGGTACCGCGGCCGATGCTAGGGTTGACGGTGTCCTGGGTGATGGTGAAGGTGCCTCCTGCGGCGGACTCCCAGATGTACTGCTCGTCGTCGTTGTTCTTGGTGATGATCTGTACCTTTTCGGCGACGAGGTAGGCCGAGTAGAAGCCGACGCCGAACTGTCCGATCATGGAGATGTCGGCGCCGGAGCTGAGAGCCTCCATGAAGGCCTTGGTGCCGGACTTGGCGATGGTGCCGATGTTGTTGACGAGGTCGGCCTTGGTCATGCCGATACCGGTGTCGCGGATGGTGAGGCAGTTGTTCTCCTTGTCCGGGGTGATGCGGATGTAGAGCTCCTTTTCGGAGTCGAGCACCGAGGGGTCGGTGAGCGCGTTGTAGCGCACCTTGTCGAGCGCATCGGACGAGTTGGAGATGAGCTCACGCAGGAAGATCTCCTTGTTGGAGTAGAAGGTGTTGATGATGAGGTCGAGCAGCTGGCTGATGTCGGCGGCCTGTCGAATGCAAAGGGGAGGATTGCAGGGTCAGTACAGTGGACGGTGGCGAGGAGGGCATGGCTAGCATGAGGGACGAAGCTACTACTTACGAAGCCGAAGGTCTCTGTGTTGCCGGACATGGTGAATACGATGTGCAACAGACACTGGGGGTTGAGAGAGGGTGTGGTGTGGGGAGAGGAAGAGGACGTGGTGGCTAGGGCGTGTTGGGAATAAATGGCTTTGCGTCGACTGCGGTGCGGAGGCAAAAGTGTTGAGCGAATTTCCGCCCAGCAGAGCGCGACTCAGCAGAGATAGAGAGAGCCAGAAATGTCGAGATTCTAGAAGAATTCCAACTCGCGCGGCCGGCTGAGCGCAAAGGCGCGTAGCTTCCATGCGCTTCTTTTCCGCCTGCTCAACGGGCCGTCACCACAATCCAAGGTGGCAAGCAGTCGACTTGGGTCGAATCCAGTGCTCTGTGCTATGAGCTAGTATCGACAGGCGTCGTGTGTGTTGCAGCATGGAAAGGCCATCGTCGGAGGGTAGTGGCGAGGGAGAATGTCTGCTGGACGGAGACGCTGAGTCGCAGTCTGTTAGGTCGAGGAGCAGACTGGCTGGCGGGGCGTGGAATTCGATGGAAGGCTTATGTAAGCTGATGGTCGACGTGACGGTGTAACATGCGTCTGTCGTTTTGATGTAAAGATGTGAGAGCGATATCGGCTTACAGTTTAGTAAGGAGCCGCCGATCACCAGACGGGCTCCACAGCTCGGCGGCTGGAATTCGGATTTGGGGATGCGAATATGCAGCGCGCCTCGACAGCGGCCAAGCGCCCCAAAGCGCGACGCTGCAGTTGAGCCGCTGCAGCAGTGCCGCTCTCTCCAGCAGCAGAGAGTCACCTCTCGCGCGACTCGTTGGCGCGATCGCACGTTTCAGCTGCTGCTGCTGCTCCTCCTCCTCCGCAATCATCACCATCGCCTTTGCTACCGTCACCATCATCACAGCCAACAACGCCAGCACAAGCAAGCAAGCCGCTCTACTCTACTCGGCGCCACTACGTCTCGCGCACACGCTCGCTTTCTGCTTTGGCGCTCCCATGCTCGGCGACGGCGTGCTCCTGCTCCACCTTCTCAATCCACTCGCCATCTAGATCGCTGCCCTAGCTGTCTTTCTCCATCTCTCTCCCCCTCTCCCAGGAACATGCAATCGCCCCGCTCCGACTTCAAAGCCCCTTTGCCTTCGATCTCGTCTACTTCTGCTGCGACTCGGCCCTTTTCAACGCGCACACACAGCTATCCCGCACACCCGCAACCACCGCCCTTGCCGCTGAAACACCAACACCAACACGCTCGCTACCTTCCAACAACCTCCTCGACCTAGACACTCCCGCCCACCGCCGCGCGGATCCGCACATCCCTCATACATGTATCCCTCCCCGTCGCCTTCCCCGGCCCCCTCGCCTCCAGCATACCTCTACCTCAACTCCCACCACCACCCATCAGGTAGTCATGGAGGCGGTCCGCTCTCCCAGCCTGGCGGCCAGGCTTCCGCTCAGAATCACAACAACGGCTACAACGGCTCCTTCACTCCCGTAGGCCGCTTCCCCTTGCCCAACGCCGCGTGGCCACAACGCTCCCACCAGCATCCGCACCACTCGCACCAGCAGAACCCCTCGCTCTCCTCCTTGCCAGGCTCCATCGGTCACTCGAGCGCTGCCTCCATCTCCGCAGGCGGTCCCTCGTCCCCCGGCTACGCCAACCTCGCCGCGCATCACCACCACCACCATGGCGGTCACGGCCCCTCCGGTCTCTCCCACATGGCCTCCCCCGGCGGCATCCACTCCTCCGGTCACCTCGGCTCCTCCTCAGCACGCTCCGATGCAGCCGCAGCCGCAGCAGCCGCAGCCGCAGCTTCCGGTTCGCCGCACTGGCAGCAGCAGATCCTAAAGGCAGAGATCTCACGCCAGTCCGCCTCTCCACACCACCACGCACGCGCAGCCGCACTCGCCGCCCGCTCCGCAACCAGCTCCGCCATCGCCATCCAAGACCCCAACAAGGGCATCGTGCCCCCGCAGGTAGCAGCAAACGGCCTCTTTGTCGCAAAGAAAGAGTCGAGCGCAGCCAACGGCGGCGGAGGCGACGGTGACAAGGGAAGCGGCGCAGCCGATGCAACGCCAGGCACACCCAACGTCACACCCGCCACCACCACCTCATCACCAACCGCAGCCAAGGACAAGCAGACGTGGTCCACCATCGACATGGGCGGCCTCGCGCTCAAGAACATCGCCAACGAAGTCTACCGCTACTCGTTCCTCACCTCGCTCTTCATCAACCACAACGCCCTCACCACCATCTCGTCCGACATTGTCAAGCTCCGCCACCTCACCGTCCTCGACGCATCAGGCAACAAGCTCAACGCCGTCCCCGCCGAGCTCGGCATGCTCACCAGCCTGCGCGAGCTCTTCCTCTTTGACAACAACCTCGTCACGCTGCCGCCCGAGCTCGGCACGCTCCACCAGCTCGAGATGCTCGGCATCGAGGGCAACCCGCTCCAGGACAACCTGCGCACGCTCTTCCAGCGCGACGGCACCGCCGCCGTCATCGCCTACCTCCGCGACTCGTGCCCCGTCCCGCTGCCGCCGCCAGAGCGAGAGTGGATCATGATCGACCCGGACCTGCCGGACCTCGACGCCGAAAAGCACGCGCCCGACGCGCCGCAGGAATCCTTCAACGTGCTCTCGTACAACATCCTCTGCGACCGATACGCCACCGCGCAGATGTACGGCTACACGCCCTCCTGGGCGCTCACCTGGGACTACCGCAAGGAGTTTATCCTGCAGGAGGTCATGTCGTACAGCGCCGACGTGTGCTGCCTGCAAGAGGTCGACATGGAGCAGTACGAGGACTACTTCCTCCACCACCTCTCGCAGCAGGACTACGAGGGCGTCTTCTACCCCAAGTCGCGCGCGCGCACCATGCGCGACGAGGAGAAGCGGCGCGTGGACGGATGCGCCATCTTCTACAAGGCGACCAAGTACCAGCTCATCGAGAAGCAGCTCGTCGAGTTCAACCAGATCGCGCTGCAGCGGCCCGACCTCAAAAAGTCGGAGGACATGTACAACCGCGTGATGACCAAGGACAACATTGCGGTGATTGCGCTGCTGGAGAACAAGCAGAGCGGCTCGCGGCTGGTGGTGACCAACGTGCACACGCACTGGGATCCGCAGTTCCGCGACGTCAAGCTCGTCCAGGTGGGCATGCTCATGGAGGAGGTCGAAAAGGCCGGGAGTCGGTTTGCCAAGCTGCCGCCCAAGCTGAGTGTGGCCGAGGGCTACCCGCCGGCGCCCAAGTATACGCACGGTACGCAGATCCCCACCATCGTGTGTGGCGACTTCAACTCGGTGCCCGAGACGGGCGTGTACGACTTTTTGGCGAGCAGCAGTGTGCCGGGTGATCACGAGGATTTCATGGACCATGTCTATGGCAACTACACCGCGCACGGGCTGCAGCACAACTATCGACTCGAGTCGTCGTATGCGCCCATTGGCGAGCTGACGTTCACCAACTACACGCCCGGATACGAGGGTGGGATCGACTATATTTTCTACTCGAAGAACTCGCTGAGTGTGACGGGCGTGTTGGGCGAGGTGGACAAGCAGTACCTCTCCAAGGTGGTCGGCTTCCCCAATGCGCATTTCCCCAGCGACCATATCTGCATCATGGGCGAGTACAAGGTGAAGCGCCTCGAGCATGTGCAGCCGTCCAGCACGGCGCGCGAGGTCCATCATCCTTCGTCCGGTCCTGCTGCCAGGAGGTGATCCGACATCTTTGTTGGCCCCAACCTCGTTTTTGTAAATGCATTCGAAACTGTACCACTCTCGCTTTGCGATCCTCTCTGCATCTTTTTTTTGTCACAACAGCGTTGTTCTTTGTATTGCCCTCTCCTTTTCTCTTCTCTCCTCCATCCCCTTTTTCTTCACTTCTTTGCGCTTTGCCTTGTTTCACCTTTTATAACCTTCCGCCTATACTTTCCCCCCCTTTTTTTTCAACTTTCTTCCAGTTTTTGTTGACACTCTCCATGACGAGGTGCACATGCGCATGCGCGGGTGTGCACTCTCGGCTTGTTTCATGTGCACGTCGCCGCCGCTGTTGTTGGAATATCCATCTCTCGCTCTCTCTCTCTCCCTCTTCACTCGATTGTGTTGTTGCTCTTTGATCGAAAGCCCCCTGGGGGCTCTCTGTCACATTTGCAGGCCGTGTGATTTTTGGGGCCGACTTTTTGATGCCTCAAAATACTGCGATGCGCAACAAGAGATGGTGCCAAAAAACTTTGGCAACGGCTTTGGATTAGATCCGCTGACGCTTGCGCTGGTTGTTGCGCGTGGCGGTAGCAACGAGCGTACTTCTAGCCGAACTAGCCGGTGGCGAATCGTCCGTCCCGCTCTGCAAGCTATGCGTACTCCTCACCGTCGGCGTCGACGATGGCGGATGTGCAATCGTGATGAGCGGAGGATTGGGCTGTAAAGAGGGCGCGGTACTTGGCGCCGAAGTTTGCATGCCCACCGTGCCCAATGCGGGAGGAGCAGCTGGTCCAGTCGACCCTACCGAGGCCTTTCCCGCATCGCCCACCGAGCCCTGCTGCGACAGATGCTGCTGACGGTGTAGCAGCTGGGCAAGTCGAATGGGATGCGCGCTGTTCAAATTGGCCTGCTGAACTGCCGGCAAATGATGCGCGTCGATGGGCGGTTGATAGTTGCTCTTCATCTTGGGATCCAGATCGTCGTGGATCACGCGTCGGTTTGGGTACGTGCCCACGGGTTTGGCGAGGCTGGCAAAGGCGTTGAGCGTAATTTGCGGTTCGTGTGCGAACCAGCCATGCGCAAGCGCCTGATTGGCCGTCAGACGCTGCTCCGGATCGTACTGCAAGAGATCATCAAAGAGGTCGTAGCCATCCTCGCTCTTGTGTCTCGAGGTGTACCAGCGCGAGAGCGTCTTGGGATAGTTGTCGAGCCTCAGATGTGGCCACCAGCCCTTGTAGTCGGGCATGCTCTCGATGGCTGGCCACCGCTCCTTGTTGGGCGTCCCCAGCACCTCGACGATGCGCTTAAGCTGGTCCGTCTGAAACGGAGCCGCCTTGGTCTTGGGATCCATCTTGGCCTCTTCACCCTTGAACATCGGTCGCAGCGCCAGCAGTTCGCCCCAAATACATCCCACACTCCACATGTCGATCGCCGTCGTGTAGTGGCGTGCGCCAAGGAGCAGCTCGGGCGCACGGTACCAGATGGTCACCACCACCTTGTCGCCATTGTACAGGCTCTGCAGCGGCGACGAGTAGAGCCTGGCCAAACCGAGATCGCCGATCTTCACCACGCCGTTGGAGGTGACCAGAATGTTGGCCGGCTTCAGGTCGCGGTGCAGGATCCAGTTGGCGTGCAGGTACGCCACGCCGTTGACCAGCTGCCACATGAGACTCTTGAGCACAGCCGTGGGGATCGGGGTGCGCAGCGCGGTGGAGTGGTAGTGGATGATCTGCAGCAGATCGTGCTCGGCATACTCGAAGACCATGTAGATCGCCTTGTCTTCGAGCATCACTTGGCGCAGCGTCACAATGTTGACGTGGCTCAGTTCGCGGTTGAGCGAGATCTCGCGCATGGCACTCTGCGAGATGCCCGTGTAGACCGAGGCGTCGGTCTCCTTGGTGTCTGGCTTGAATTTTTTGATCGCAAAGATCTGGCCGTCGCCGCCGCCGAGCGCACTTGTGGCCGACAAGTTGTCGGCTGTTCGGGCGTTTGTCGCTCCCGCCGTGGCGGCGGCAGCGGCGGCTCCCACGCCAGGCGAGTCGGTCCGAGTGCGTCCCGGCGTAGCATTGGCAGGCACGGTCGAATCAATGACCGACTTGGGCGTGCCGTGAAGCGACGACGCTGCGCTGGGCGAATCGAGCAGCTGATGCTGCTGCAGCAGTCCGCCTCGTTTCTTGGCCGCCGCTGTGGCCACATTGGCAGCGCCGGACGCAGTCGGCGTAGCGAGTCCTGCGGCCGCCGAGCCGCTGGTCGGAGGCAGCTGCGGGGCACTGCGCAGACGCGCCTTGTAGACGCGTCCGTACGTGCCGGAGCTGAGGAAGCCGAGGATGGTGTAAGTCGCGAGCACGGGCTTGCGCACGCGGTCGCGGTACTCGCGATACGCCTTCATCGTGGCGGCGGGCGACGAGTCGAGGGGCACATGGCGTGCAGCGAGGTGGTGCGGCTGGCCAAAGTGCGACCAGAAGGCGCCGGCGTATGGATCGTCGAGGTTGTCGTAGTAGTAGCCGTGCGGCTGGGTCGAGGATGCATCCGACGTTGACGCTGCCCCAGCCGCGGTGGGTGCGGGGTCGTGCGTGTTCATGCTGCGCTTACGGCCATGTGCGATGGCTGCAGGGGTTGGTGGTGATGGTGCGCCATGGCGGCGAAGGAGACGATGGTGGTGGTGGTGAACGAAAGACGAAGCTTCAGGGTCCAAAGCCAACTCAAAGTCAAGTCGGCGGCGTCCCGACGAAGCGGCGTTCGGAAGTCG
The DNA here is from genome assembly GCF_000747765.1 of Moesziomyces antarcticus. NCBI lineage: Eukaryota > Fungi > Basidiomycota > Ustilaginomycetes > Ustilaginales > Ustilaginaceae > Moesziomyces > Moesziomyces antarcticus. The sequence goes on along the minus strand of NW_014639004.1, from coordinate 704,599 downwards.
GAATGGCGCCCGAAGACCAACACTTTTTGGGGCGCCGCTTCGACCGTCCTTCCTCTCCTCCTTCCTTCCCTTCCACTTCCACGATCATCAACCTCCTCGGCCAGCACGATCGCCATGCCGGTACATCTTCTTGCATCGGCAGTGTCGTCCGCCGTGCCCACCGAGTACTGGGCCTCAATCGCCGCCTCGCTCGTCGCCATCTCCTTCCTCAAGACCTGGTCGCAGGGCGTCAAGCTGCTCGACCCGCCCCCGCCGCCCACATCCTCCTCAACCAACTCTGCGCCTATTTCGCCCTCGCTCGATGCACACTTGAACGACCTGCACGGCCGCGTCGTGCTCGTCGCCTCGGGCGCCTTTACGCCGCTGGGCGTCGTCACCATCTCGGCACTCGCCCATCGAGGAGCACAGATCATCGCGCTCGCGCCGGATATCTCGTCGCCGGACGTGGTGCAGCTCGTGCACCTCATCCGCGACTCGACGCAGTCCGAGCTGGTGTACGCCGAGCAGTGCGACATTGCGAGCCTCGAGAGCGTCTCGGCGTTTGCGGCGCTCTGGAATGCAGGCGACAAGAAGCAGCAGCAGGGTATACGCAGACTCGACTCGCTCATCTTTCTCCCGCCGTCGAGGGAGGAGGTGCGCACATTGCAGGCAACAGGTGTGGGGATGGCGCAGGCGATCTATCAGCTGCACGTGCTCGCACGGTTTCACCTGGTGAATTCGTTGCTGAGCAGTCTGCTTGTGCTGCCGCCCGAGCGCGAGGTGCGCATCGTGTCGGTGGTGTCGCCGTTCTACGCGGCGGGTGCGAATCACTTTGACCTGCTCACCACCGGCACTGCTACAAAGCCCAAGGGAAAGCGCAAGGCTACGCCGACAATCAAGACGCTGGCGGAGGGGAGCTATTCGGCGCTGGTGGGTGCGGCGTCTCTGCGATGGTACGCACTGAGCATCGAGCTGCAGCGTCGCCTCGATCTGCTCGCCGAAGCCGATCCGCGTCCACGCACCAAGCTTCCCGGCATCGACGTTTCCTCTGCCCGACCCACTGCCTCAACGCCGCACACGCATAGCAACATTGCCGTCATCAATGTATGCCCGGGCTTTGAACGCAATGCCGACATCATCGACACCTTCCTGCCCCCTCCCTCCCCATCCTCCTTCCCACCGCTGTACTTTGCGAGAGCTGCGTTGCGCATGGTGTTGGTGTTGGTGGTGTGGCCAGTGGTGTGGCTGTTGGCCAAGTCTGCAGCAACCGCAGCGAATAGTGTCGTGTGGGCAACAGCGCGAAAGCTTGATGGACAGGCACGCACCCATCCCATCCTCAACAACGCCTCACCAGCCCATGCGAGGTTTGGCCTGTACGAACCCCTCGTACCGGCGGAGCTGTACAGAGAGGCAAGGATCGTTCGTCCCACCCTACCGGCGAGACTCGATCCCAACAGCAAAGATGCACGTCACAATTGGGCCCAATTGTGGCAGCACGAGGAACACCTCTTGGAGCACAAGGTCAAGGCCAAGGGTGGAAAGATCAAACGTCCCCAAGTCTAGACACAACAGCCTTTTTTTGGATACAACAATCCCTTTCAACGGCTACAAATACAACTCTGTCTTCTTGCCACATCAATGATTCGCCGGGGTGGGAGTGGCAAGCGTGGCCGAGACGCTCCTCTTGGCCGCATTGCCGAACGCAGGTGGTTTGCTGATCTTGGACTTGTCCGCGAGCGCATTGTGCATCCTGGAGCGCTGCAGCACCGATCCGGGTGTCTTGCCCACCGCGGGCGTCATGAGCCTGTTGAGATCCAGCTGCGACGCCTGTGCCCCTGGCGCCGGCGTCCTGGGCACCATCCTCGCCATCCCCGGCCTCGGCGTAGCGGCCACCATATGCTGCGACGGCGTTGCCATGGGTGAAGCCGGTATCGCCAGACTTGCGCGAGACTGCGTTGCCACCGGCACCGGCGCCGGTGCAGGAGGCGCGGCGAGCAGCTCGGTATTGTCGATGGTGAGCGACTTTGTACAGTTGGCCGTCTTGTACACGCCAATCAGGCGCGACGACAACTCAAACATGTTGTTGCGCAGCGAAATGATGATAAACTGGCCACCCTTGGTGCGCTCCCGGATGAGGTTGGCCACAATCGACACGTTGCGGAAGTCGAGCGCCGCATCGATCTCGTCCATCACATAGACGGGCGTCGGCTTGTACGCGTGCAGCGCAAACACGAGCGCCAGCGACGACAGCGTCTTCTCGCCGCCCGACAGATTCGAAATGTTCTTCCACGACTTCTTGGGCGGCATGACCGAAAACAGAATCCCCTCCGCAAACGGATCCAGCGAATCCACCAACTCCAACTCCGCATTCCCGCCCAGCGTGATCGTCTGGTACATCTCCTTGAGCTTCGAAGAGATCACGCTGAACCCGGCCATGAAGTTTTCGAGGCGCTGCTTGCGAAGGTCGTCGTACCGCTGCTTGGCCGAGTCGCGCTCCGCCGTCGTGGCTTCCAGGTCCTTGGCACGTGCGACGAACTCGGCTTCGCGCTTGCGGTACTCGGCAAGCACAGACATGTTGGCGGAGCCCTTGGACACTTTCTCCTCGTAGAAGACGATTTGCGCCTTGACCGACTCCTTGTCGATCGCGCGCAGCTCGTCCTCGGGATACTCGGGCAGCGCAAGCGTCTCGTCCTCGTCTGAGTCCGACTCTTCAGCGATCGCGTCATCGTCGCCACCCTCGGCTTTGACAGCACGCTTCTTGCCCGCCGATTTGGACTGCTTTGCGGCGCCATCGGTCTCTGCGTCCTCATCGCCTTCTGGCTTGTCGGCTTCCTCGTCGTCTTCGTCGTCGTCGTCGACGTGGTGCAGCACCAGACCCGCCAGCTTCTCCTGCCAGTGCTTGAGACGCTTGTCGTTCTCGTTCTGCAGCCGCTCGTTGTCCTCGAGCTTCTGCTTGATCTCCATCTCGAGCGCGCGGAACGAGTTGGCCGACTCGGAGCGTTCGTCGAGCTGCGCCTTGATCTCGTCGCGCTCCTCGGCCTTGGCATCCATGAGGTGCTGCGCCTCGTCCACTTTAGCGCGCACGCTCTCGGCCTCGTTGGCCTTGGCGCTGATCTCGTCGCGCAGCTGCTCGAGCTCGCCATCGAGCTCGGCCAGCTGCGCCTCGTTCCTCTCAAGCGACTTGGCGAGCTTCACCACGTCCTTCTCCGCCTTGGACTTGGCCACCTCCGCCTTGGTGGTGAGTTCGGACGAGAGCTCCATCTTGTCCTTGATGCTGTCCACCTTGCTCTTCTGCGTGCGCAGCTCCACACCGCCCGCCTCGAGGATCTTCTCCTGCAGCGCCTCGATGTCGCGCTCGATCGCCGAGCTCTTTTCGGTGAGCTTGGCGATCTCCTTGTCGAGCGAGCCCATCTGGCGGTCGAGCTCGGCGATGCGCGAGGCGTCGCCCGCATCCGGCTTGCTCTCGGCCGCCAGCTCGGCGACGCGCCGCTGGCCCTCTTTGACGCGCTGGTCGCCGCTCTCGAGGTCCATGCGGATCTTGTCGAGCGCCACCTCGATCTGCGGCGCACGCCCGCGGTGGCCGTCGAGCAGCGACTCGACCGTCTTGATCGAGGCGACGTGCCCCCGCAGCGACTCTTCGACCGCATCCCGATCGCGCTCGAGCCGCTGCAGCTGCTCGGGCGACACCTCGTCGGCGGCGAACCGGGAGCTCATGGCGCCGCGCGACACCTTGTTGCCACCGCCGGACATGGTGCCGCTCTTGTCGATGAGCTGGCCATCGAGCGTCACCACACGCCAGCGCTTGGCGCCGTACGCGATGCGGTTGGCGTGCGCGAGGTCCTTGGCGACGAGCGTGTCGCGCAGCTGGTGGTAGAAGGCGGCGGCAAACCGCGGCTCGCGCGGCTTGACCAGGTCGAAGAGGCGCGGCACGTTTTCAGGCGTCTCGATGGGCGCGACTTGCGCCGCGCTGATGCCGAGGCTGTTGAGCAGCACAAAGTTGGCTCGGCCCAGGTTGTTCTTGCGCAGATGCTCGATGCACGCCTGGCCGCAGTCGACCGAGTCGACGACAATGTTGTTGAGACCCGGGCAGGCGGTGCTGATGGCCACGTCGTACTTGTCGTCGATGACGCCCAGATTGCCCAGACGGCCGTGGAAGCCCTTGATCATGCCGAGTTCGGCCTGGCGCGAGAGGCTCGAGAGGACGTCGCCGCGCGAGCGGCTGGCACTCACGCTGGCGCGTGCCTCGTCGGCCTTGGACCTTGCCGAGACCACCTTGGCGCGCATGGCGTGTTCCTGCTGCTTCATCTCGTCGAGCTGCTTCTGGCACGAGGCGATCTTCTTTTCGAGATCGCGGCGCTCCTGGTTGAGGCTCTGCACCTCGTCGTGCTTAGACTGGTTGTCGAGCTCGAGGTTGCGCAGCGCCTCTTTGGCCTCGGCGATGCTCGCCTCCACCTGGGCACCGCGGCTGGCGAGCAGGTCGCGTTCCTCTTGCGCGACGTTCTTGGCGGCGACCTTTTCGCTGATCTTGGCCGTCCAGGGCTGGAGCTCGCGCTGCTTGAGCTCGATGGCGCGGCTGAACTTTTCGGTCTTGCCCTTGAGCGAGTCGCGGATCTTTTCGAGCTCGGCCTCTTCGGTTTCGAGCGACGCCTCGAGCTTGCGCAGCGCAGCCTCCTCCTTTTCGATCCTGTGCGCCGAATCCGAGGCGGTGGTTTTGGCCTCGGAGGCGGCGTGGCGGTCGTCGGCGATCGCCTTTGCGAGCTTCTTCTTTTTGGACTCGAGATGCTTGCGCTTCTCCTGGAGCTGTACGTCGTCCTTTTCGAAGCGCGCCAGCTCCTTGACCACCTTTTCGCTGCTGCGGGCGATGTTGTCAAAGTCCTTGGCGAGCGACTTGTATTCTGCCTCGAGCGCTTCGATCTCGGCCTTGGAGCCCGAGTGCTTTTCGACCTCGTCGGCGAGGCGCTTGTTGAGCTTGGCGATGGCGTCTGCGGCGACCTTGATGTTGTCGCGGCACTCGAGGCTGTAGACCTGCCAGAGCGCCGACTGTCGCTGCGAGAGCTCGTTCTGGTCGCGGAGGAACTCCTCTGCCTGGCGCTTCTTGGCCTCGAGCGCGTCCTTTTCCTTTTGGACGATCTTGAGACGGCCGAGCTTTTCGGCTCGCTTCTCGTTGGCCTCGTCGACGAGCTTGGCGTGTTGCTCGATGGGCGTCTTGAAGCAGCTGGTGCCGATGATGTCTTCGAGGTACTCGAGCAGGCCTTCCTCGTGCTCGTTCTTTGCGCGCGGTGGCATCTGTGCGATGGACTCGACCTCGCCCTGGAGGATGAGGAAGCGCTTGTGGTCGAGGTCGATGCCCTTTGCCTTGAGGAGCGTAGTGGCTTCGGTGAAGGTGGACTTGCGTGCGTTGATAAAGTACTGCGAGGTGTTGTTGCGGTAGGCGGTGCGCGAGACGACGAGCTTGCTGCCGGGGACGACGGTGAATGCGTCGTTGGGCCCGTCGATGATCTCGCGGAACCAGACCTCGACGCTGCAGTGGGGCAGGTTTTCCTTGCCGGCCGAGTTGTGGATGAGCTCGCTGAGCTTGCCCTGGCGCATCTTGGAGGCTCTCCAGCCGAAGACAAAGAGGAGCGAGTCGATGACGTTGCTCTTTCCGCTTCCGTTGGGGCCGACGACGCTGGAGAAGGACTTGTGGAAGGGACCGATCTCCTGGCGACCTGCGTAGGACTTGAAGTCGATGAGGACCATCTTGTGGATGACGAGACGCTTGGCGGGGCCGGCGGGAGGCGCGGGACGTGCGGGTGTTGCGATCTGCTTGAGCAGGTTTGACGAAGGGGTACGAGGCTGGCTGAGGGCCGATGCCGAGGCTTCGGTGGGCTCCGGTGTGCCGGTGCGTGCCTCCTTGAAGGAGGTTTCGGATGCGTCCGAGTCCGGATGCTGCTCTTCTTCCTCCTCATCCTGCTCGGCGACACGGGTCTTGGTTCGAGAGGACGAAGGTTTGGCCGCCTTGGACACGCGACGTGCCGAGGGCGACTGAACTTCGTCTGCTTCCTCATCGTCATCCTCTTCATCCTCCGAATCATGATTCGCGGAAGCAGGACTGATTGAGTCGTCGACGACATCCTCCTCTTCGTCCTCCTCTTCGTCTTCGCTCTCTACGACCTGTTTGGCGCGCGATCTGGAGGTCTTTGTCGGCTGAACCGCAGGCTTTGCTGCTGGAGCACGAGCGCGTCCAGTCGAGGCGCGGGAGGCTGTTGTCGCCGCTGCACCCTTCTGCGCCCGCGACCGAGGTGCCGGCTTTACCGGTGTGTCTGGCTCGTCGCTGTCTTGCTCGTCCTCATCCTCGCTGTCGTCTTGCTCCTCCTCGCTCTCGTCGTCCTCGTCTTCATCGTCTGAGCTCTGGATGCGTCTTCGGGAGCGCGGTGCTGCTGTGACTTTGGGCTTGGCAGCAGCTGTGGAGGAGCGAGAGGATCGTGAGGCGCGCGCCTGAATCATAGGGGAAGCGGAGGCCGAGGTTGTGGACGAAGCGTTGGATGCGATCGAGTCGCGTGCCTTTGCGGCTGCCGCGCGACGGGGCGGCATGGCGGCGATGTGTGTGTGTGTGTGTGTGTGTGTGTGAGTGTATTTGTGGTGGTGGTGGTGGTGTTGGTGGTGATGCGATGGATGCGTGGCGGTGGAAAGGTAACGAGGCGCGTGACGGATGGAGTTGCAGAGGTGAATGTCGACGCTGGCTCAGCCTCGGCGGTGTTGCTCTCTCTCTCCTCTCTCTTTCCCCTCTCTCTCTCTCTCTCGCTCTCTCTCTCTGAGTTGGAGCCGCTGCCCAAAAAAAAGTGTTGCTCTCTCTGCCGCCCTCTCTCTCTCGGTCGCCCTTTCCGAGCCAACGCGCGGATACGCGTCTGCGAGGCCGCGCATTTCTCTCTTTCGCCCGGCAGTTGTGTTTTTCCGCTTCCAACGCGCGCCCTTCCCAGCGCATCGAGAGGGCGCGCCAATTTCACATCACGTGCCTCCCCCTCCTCCTCCACATTCTTCCTCACTCGCACGACACACTCACACTCGCCTCCGCCGCTCACCACCACCATCTTCCCCTCGCCATCCATTCCTACACAATGTCGAGCGCCTCACGTCCGCATCGCCAGGGAGACCGCACCCGTAGCGCGCTCAACATCTACTACTGTCTGTGCGGCGAGTTTGCGCTCGTGTGCGACCGGCCGCTGTCCACGCTGCCCGTACGGCCGCTCGACCAGTCGCGCGTGCTGCGCTGCCTCGACTCGCCACCCTACTCGACCACGGGCGCGCCGCAGAAGGTGCGCCCCGCACGCGTGTGCAAGATCAGCGCCCAGCAGGCTCCGTCCAAACTCATCAGAAGGTACGTCCCCACCCAACTCTCCCCACTTGCTAATAGATGTAGAAGGTGAGCTGACGATGATTGCGCCATGCAGGTCGGACGGGACACTCGAGAAGCAGTATCCGTACGAGTGCGCCAGGTGCCACCTCCAGCTGGGGTACGAACACACTCCACCACCACTCAAGAGCGGAGGCAGGTTTACCTTCGTCCTCCCAGGTGCACTCACGTAAGTCGCAACCACCATCACAAACTGCCATGGCAATAACGCTGACTCCCTGATCGTATGTAGAGATCGACAAGGCGTTGCACCACCAGACGCATTCTTGGAAGAGCTGCTTTCATCGATGTTAGATGCATCGCACGACGCACAACCGCACAGCGCAAAACGAGGACAAAGAATCGATTAAAAATTCGAGAGAAAAAGTACGAGCTACGAAGACGAAAGAAATTTGGTATGCAGTTGCGGCTGGAGAACTTTGGGATATCTGAATGAGCATAGGTACGAAAAGCTATGGTATCATCGAGAGGCGGCCATGATTCGATGCGAAATTAGACAACGGCGGGGGTGTTGCGCGCATCGACAGTCGAGGTGAGGGTGGGCTTGACACCGAGTTCGCGCTCGAGCTTCTCGGCGAGGCCATCGACCTTGCGGTCGCACTTGCCCGTGTTGAGCAGCTTGGCATCGTGGATCGATCGGATCGAGTTGGTAAGGTTGCCACCACCCGACAGGAACTCGTCCTTGGAGACGGCCTTGTGGTGGGTGGACTCGTGCACGATGGGTGCCTCGTGGGTCACCACGTGCGTGGGGATGGTGGTCTGGATGCGGTGGTACTCGTGCGTGTCCTTCTCAATGATAGGCTGGACGACGTTGTGAATGTGGTGGTGGATGTGCTCCTTAACCACCTCGCCCTTGTCGATCACCTGGCGGTGCAGAGGGGCCTCGGCGTACTTGTCCGCATGCTGACCCGCCACGCTCGTAAGCAGCGTAGCGTCCTTGTCGGTCGAAGCGTGCGTCTCGTGCACCTTGGTCACGGGGTGGATCTTGTTGTGCACCTGCTCAGCCGCGTGCTCCGAGTCGAGAACGGGCTGGGTGTGGTGCTGGATGTGGTGCACATGACGGTGGTGCTCCTTCTGACGCAGAACCTCCTCCACCTCGTGGCGCTGGTGAGTCTGGTGCGTCACGGGTGCAAGGTGCTGCACGTCCTGCACAACCTCGCCGTTGGACAGGTCGAGGTGCTTGTTGGCCAGCACATCGTGGCCGTGCTTGTGACGGATGCTGCCGTCCTTGGCGTGCACGTCGGCAGATCGGCCAAGTCCGTGCTCGATCTTGTCCTTGATCTTGTCGCCCGTGGTCTCGCGGGTGTGGGTGCCGTTGGTGGTGGCCGTGGTGGCACCAACACCGGCGGCACCAACACCAGCACCGGTCAGAGTGCCCATCTCCTTCTGGCGCTGAACGGGCGAGCCGGGGTTGGAGGTGGGGGCAGTCGACGACGACAGACGACCATCGTCCGACGAGTCATCGCCCGAGTGCGAGCGGCGCGAAAGGACCTTCTTGACAGAGTTCATGTTGAGTGTGAGTGGATGGAGAAGAGAGTATGCTGTGAATGTTCAAAGCAATGGTATCGATGAGGAAAGAAGACGATGAACGGCTGAAGAGGTCGATGCTTATAACCCTTTTTGCGATGCGAAGCTTTGGCTGTTGGGACAAGCAGCGTAGCGAGCTGTCTCCAGCGATGCCCCCAGGGTCATGGCAAAGCTTCTACGCCTGCCTTCTGTCTTCGCAATGCCGTGCAGCCAAGCCGCGCTGAATGTCGTCACCTCGTGCTGGGAGCGAGTCGTTGGTGGGTGTTCCGAGCTTTGGCAGGCGAGCCTCTGCTCGCGGTGGGGCCAATGACGCATGCCTTGGAATGCTGAGGCCGCGCTGACTGACCGCGTATCCAGGGCGCGAGCGTCGCCATGATGTCAGAGCGACCCAACGGGCGGCGGCACGAACTGGCGGACAAGCTCTAAATCCCGCCACGGGAGCCTAAAGCGGCAGCATGGCCGCCAAATAAGGCTCACGGCTGACAGCTGCGAACGGTCAACCTTCCCCTCCGGGCAGGAGCGCGTGCATGACTCCAAGGTCGCCGATGCCCTCGCTGCATCGTTGCCGGGTGGAGGTGCTACCTCCAGTCATCCTTCATGCTTGGCTCGAGCTCGGTGCGGGCAACGACGTCAGGTCATTCCGCTGCACGAAAGCTGTCTAGCAGCTTCTCGGCAGCCGTAGGCGACTTGGCGAGACCGCGCGCGCGCGCTACGCAAGCCGCTTGGGCTGGATTGGACATCTGACAGCAGTTCTGGCCCCCCGGGGGAAAGGCGAAAGTGAGACACCGAAGCGAGAGTCTAGCTTTTCCGGACCAAAGGTCCAAGGCGAGCCGAGGATGCGGTGCTTGCGGTGCGAGAACCGCCTGCAACTTCGTAAGCGGAACGGAGGCTCCAAGCCGGGCGTGACGTCGCGAGCACAGCTTGACAGCTCGAGAGCCGGTGGCTTTTTTTGGGAGGAATCCAGTGACAGCCTGCCAAAACCGCGCGCCGAAATTATGGCGATTGCCAAAAATACCGCCTTCTTCCCCAACGGCCCAAAGAAATCGCACTGCACTGTCCAGGCGCGATGAGCAAGAACAAGGCATGCTGCTGTGCTGAGGCTGTGAGGAATCATCTTCCCCTCCATCGCCCTACGGTCCGTACGCACGGTCCAGCACATCTTTGGCTTTCCGCTGCACGTCCCGGGCTTGTACTTCACCGAGCCGCCGGCATTGTTCCCACTAGTCGCACGATAGACATCGCTACTCCCTCGCACTCGATTTCGATATCTAGCATGCTTTTGCATCTTGGCACGAGGTCAATCGCAGATACTGGCGTCATCATGTCTAGCTTTCATCACATCACCACGCACATTCTCGCACGCCAAGTATGTAGCACCTTAAAGGCTAGCGAGACTTTGGTACGGCGAACGTTCGCTTACCCGGTATGACATCTCGCTATACTGCCCATTGTCTGGATGCGGTCTTCGATGCATGTGATCAACCCCCAACCTTCCCGGACCCATAGTACCCACACCTGCACATAGCTGTAGGCAAGCACAGGAAGGTGCGAACACAGATGCCACAGGGTGAGACAACAATGACGGCAAAAAAAGAACCGCAAAGAAAGCGACGTTCGTTAGGCGGCTTCCTCAACGCGTCTGCCAGCTCGGATTCTTTATCCCTGCCGAGACACTCTACAAAAATGCCGAATTTGCCGCTCAGTTTTCTCCAACCCATCGACGTAGCGTCTGGAATGTGGAGCCTTCCATCCCCCACCACACCTCCGCGTCATCAACCCTCGTCCATCCTCAGACTCATCCTGTATCGCACAATCACATCCGGCTCGCACGTTCCGGAAACCCCGACCTTAAACAGACAGCAGCCCGACGTCAATCGCGACCATGTGTGAAACAATCTCCAATAACAAGAAAACCAATACAGCAGCATTTTCAGCCGCACGTGTGTGTGTATATACAGAGTGGGAAAGCACGACGACAATTCCATAGTCAAGTCTGCACGATGATGATCCAAATGAACGAAAACTACGCCTCGGCCGTGCCCGAATTGCGTCTGCTCTCGCTGCCGCTGCCTGTGCCGCTGCCGTGGTTGGAGCCGTCCTTCTCCGATGTGTCGCCCGACGTCGTCGTGGTGGCCGCCGTCTCGTCCGACGCATCGCCCGAGCCCGACCGACGGTCGTTGGGCGCGCGCTCGGCGAACGGCGAGATCTCGGAGCCAGAGCTGCTGCTGCTGCCCCGGTCCGTGCTGCTGCCCGCGTGCAGATACGCCAGCGTCGCCGACGGTCGCAGATGCTGCCGGTGGCCGTGGCCGTGGTCCGGACGCCGCTTGATCGGGCTCGGCGTCTGGATGTGCGGGACCGCAGACGCCTGACCGTTGCTGAACGACATCGACTCCATGTGTGCGCTGCGTCGCCGTCCATCCGCCATCGCCGACGTCGGGCTCTGCGGATTCGAGAGCTGCACGCCGTGCTTCGCCACGCCGCCCGCCGCACCGCCAAAGTGGTCGCGCGACTGGCGGCGCAACGCCCGGATCTCGTCCTTGAGTCGTCGGTTGACATTCTTGAGCTGATGCATCTCAAACACCCACGACGAGCTGCGGTACGTCGAGAGCTCGGCAAACACCGACGTGAGCGAGTCGACGCTCGTGCCCGTCGCATCGAATGCAGGCTGCGGCCCGCCCTTGGGATACGCCACGTTGGGGATCATCCACGAGCTTTCCGCCGACGCGCGCTGCACGTGCACAAACACCGTCGACAGCGCCGGACCCGCGGCGGCCGAGGATGGGTAGAACGACGTAAACACGGGCGTCGTGTTGGTGGCGCCGTCGCCCATAAAGTGCGACACGCTCATCGCCTGGCTGCTGCGCAGCGCCTGGAGCAGCGACGGCGCCGCCTCGTAGTTGGTCACCTCGAGCAGATGACGCCCAAAGATGTCCTTGCTGTCGCAGTTGAGCACCTCGGCGGTGGGGCCCGTCGTGCTGAGAAAGATGCCGTCGATCGAGAGCTTGGACCAGAACGACGGCTGCGCCGACTCGGCGCCGCGGCGCACGTGCTCCCACGCCAGGTTGTACACGGGGCGCGGCCGGCCGCTCGAGATGACCACCTTGCGGCCCTTGCCCTGCTCGAGGTGCAGCTTGCCCGTGCTCTCGATCCAGCGGTGTCCGTCGTGCTTGTGGCGCATGCGCATGATGAGATTGACGCGCGGGCCCGCCTGGCCTCCGCCGCCCTTGGTGAGCGGGTTGGCGACGCCTTCGGTGCGGATGTTGCGCGAGGCGGCGGCGGCGATGCTGGCGTTGCTCGTCGAGTCCTTGAGCTCGCGGAAGACGGGCACGACGTCGCTCGGATGGCAGAACTCCGAGATGGACTTGCCGATCACCTCTTCGGCGGTGAAGCCGAGGATGCGCTCGATCGACGGCGATACGTAGAGGAAGGTACCCTTGAGCGAGAGCACGTAGATGAGGTCGTGCGAATTTTCGAGCAGCACGCGCGACCACTGCTTGGCATCGCACGGGCCGACGCCATGCATGAGGTCGAGGATGTCGGCAGCGATGGCGGCCTGCTTCGACGCTTCGGCGTCGGCGTCCTTGACCATCTCGTCCGAGCTCAAGATGGCCGAAGGCGGCGGATCGTTGATGGAACGGTAGTTGACCAGGTACGAGCCGTCCTCCTTGCGCTCGAGGATGGCGCCGGGCTGCTCGACCAGGTCGACCTGGAAGCCGACGAGGAAGTCGACCTGGCTCGGGTCGGACCACGAGACGGGAACGACGGTGACGAGGTTGATGAACGGACTGCCGTCCTTGCGATAATTGATGAGGCTCGCCTGGCATTCGCGGAAACCGGTCAGATGCCTTTTGAGGTGCTCGACGGCGCGGTTGTCCGTGTGCTGACGTTCTGCGCCCGCCTCGAGCGCGGCGCCGGGGGTCTGCAGGAAACGGCAATTTTTGCCGAGGATCTCGTGGAGCGTGTAACCGGTGAGGTGGCAGAAGGTCTCGCTGGCATAGATGAGCGGCTGCTCGGGATGGCGCGCGTCCGAGATGGCAAACGAGCACGAGAGGTCGACGGGGCCCAGCGCGATGCTCGGGTTGGGACGGGTGATAGCACGCGAGAGGATGCCGAGCACGTCGACGCCCGAGGTCGAGTACTTGTTGGCGGTGGCGACGGCCTCGCCCGACGTCGTGTTGAAGTTGCCTTGGTACACGGACGACGGAGCCTGGTCCAGACCACCTGCAAGCGGGCCGAGCGGGCCGGCGCCGTTGTGCATGAAGCTCGAGGCACGGCTGTCGAGCATCTTTTGGGGCGAGAGGCCGGTGGACGAGACCGACGAGCCCGACGAGTCGTTCATGAACGAGACGGTGCGCGTGGGCGGGGCTGGCATGGGCTGGAGCGGACTGCTGGAGATGTGGCCATCGTCGCTGTTCATGCCGCGCTTGGCACCTCGACCGGCCATGGGCGTGAAGGACGTGGGCGCACCCGGAGCCATTGCATTGTTGGCGTGCTGGGCGTGTGCGGAATGCATGCCCTGCTGCTTGGCAGCCTGACGCGAGAGGCGACGACGTTCCTGCAGGCTCAGGTTGGCCCTGGCAGCGTTGGGAGCCGTGACGCCGCGGTGGATGGGCGGCTGTGCGCGCTTGAAGGTGGTGACGCGTGGGATGGACGAGGTGCTTCGGCTACCGCCGCCGTGGAGACCAGAATCGGTGCTGGTGCTCATGAGCTGCGAGTGGTGAGCGGCGATCTGGTCGCGGTACGACGAGGTGACGTCGCGGGCGGTCTTGGCGCCGTTGGCAGCAGCGGGACTGGGAGCCGCAGCAACGGATGCCATAGGCATGGGAGCCTGACCGTTTCGAGCGCGGGGCGCGAATGGGGAAGCATTAAGACCGTTGAGGGCATCGCCGGACTGAGCGACCAAGTCCGGGGCATTGGCCGAGCCAAAGTCGAAGGCCGACGAGGGGTTGGCGGCGTTGGCTGGGTTGTTCATGTCCCACGAGTCCATGAGGTCGTTTCCAAACGACTCGGAATAGTCGGTGGCGTACATCATGGAGTCGGATTGACCCATGAGGGATGAGGCGGGCCTCATGTCGATGCCACCGTTCAGGCCTTGGTCGGAGAAGGACGATGACATGTCGTTGGAAGGGGCGCCCAGAAGCGAGGCGTCCGGGGCCGTGCCATTGATCTTGAACACATCGGAGGCAGGGTTGGCAGCGTTGGTGTTGGTGGGTGCGACAGGAGGAGGAGGAGGAGGAGCGACGACGTCTGCCTGGGAGGGCGACGAGATGAAGGCGTCGAAATCGAAAGTGTCGGCCATCATCGATACGAGAAGAGCTGCCTACGAGATATGTGGCAGCGATCGAACAAAGAAAGAATAAAAAAGGAGAACGGAGTCCGTCCGTGCGAAGAGGCAGGTATATGGGAAAAGGTATAGGGTTGTTGAAATGGGGTGAGGGAGAGTCTTGTGCTTGCGAACAAGTGAGCGCTGGCGTAGCGAATCGGACGCCGTTAAAGTGGGAGGACGACTGAGAGAGACGAAGATAGCCCGGAGGGAGACTAGCGTTTTCTCAAAGACGTGAAGGAGAAGCTAGAGTGTGTATGAAACTGGCTTTCCTTGGCTCGGATGGACGATGGCGCGGAGTCGGTGTTGGTGAGGAAGAAGGCGGGGTTAAAAAAGGACTGCGAGGTTGAGATGCGAAGAGAGTCGCGAGGGAGCAGTTGAGAAGGCAGAGCGATGTCGGCTGCCGAGAAAGAAGGAGGGTGAAGGGGCGTAGAGGACTACGTGGTGATGGTCGCGTGGTGCGCGACAGGCGCTAAGGTTGTCGGTGAGCCTTTCGCCTGCAACCTACTCTTAGCTGCTGTTGAGCGCAGAAGAGGAGGAGGTTGGGTTGGCTGAGGCTGCGACGCTTAGGACCTTGTTGTGGTCGCGCAGGCGGTAAGAGGTGAAGAGTGGAAGACGAAGCGTGATGTGGCTGAGCGTGTGCGGTGTCTGTGCCGATCTAGAGCCAGAGATGCTGTAGCTGCGGAGGCTGTTGTGGTTGAATGGTGTTTGGTGGCGATTCTTGGATCGATGCCAACATCAAAGCCAGCCTAGCAGACAAACACGAGGCGAAGACAGAGACGAGACTGCACGGAAAAGCTAGCGGTGTAGATCAATCGCTTTGATGGGATGGTGGTGCTGCGGCGATGGTAGTGGTGGCTGCAACGAAGGATGAGTGGATGGTCGGTTGGTTGGTTATACGTGTGATGGTGTTGACGAGTGAAGAGCTGAATGGAGCTGTGTGGGAATCCAAGAGACGGTAGCCTAGCGATATCGGAGGCTGTGTGGGATGGATGCCCAGAGAGGGGCGAGTGTCGACGAAGAGGTCGGTGAGTGAGAAGCAGTGACCGAAGGAATCTAGCTCTGAGGCAACGATGGTGGTGAGAGTGGAAGGCGTGCGGCCGCAGCCAGGGCGCAGGCATAGGCTCTGCTGTGCTCTGCTGTGCTCTGCTGTGCCCTGCTGGCTCTGCTTGCGCGCCCCGGGTGTGGATGGGGAGGGGCGAGGCAAGAGAGGGCTGCTGCAGTGCCTGGGGCGCGCGAAAAGGCTCAGTTGCGGGAGCGGTGGAAATTTTTGTTGGAGAGCGTCTGCTGCCCTTCGGAATCCGAGTTGCGACGGTCAACGAGCGGTCGTCGACCCGCCTTGGAGAGCCGCCTTGAAGAGCCGCCTTGAGCCGGAGGGAGCGAGACGAGAGAAGCCACAACACGCGCGCGCCCTCAGCTGCACGCGGACATGTCGGCATCAGAGCACGAGAGGCACGCGCCGATGGTCGTGGAAACAATGCATCCGACACTGCTCCCACGCCCCGCCTCGAGAAAATGCGCGTTCCCAGTCATGGCGTCGGCGTCGCGTCAAGTATCTGCCCAACTTTGGCCATCCCATCTAGCCCTGACGCACACACCTCGACAGAGCCATTCCCATCACGCTTCCTCACTGAATGCCACCCCATCATCCTGTTCCGCTGGCCCAGTGAAGAGTCAAAGGAGTAAGCGAGTCATCGAAGCCTAATCACAGCCGTTCATCTGCCAGATTGCCCACTCTGAGAAGCAAGAAGGAGGACGAGGAGGCCCGGACATTTCACGGCCAACGCGGAGAAGTCGCCAATACTGCGTCATCTCAACTGCGGCAGACGTAATCCAGGATCGAGACCCGTGCCGAGCCGCCTGTGTGCCGTACGGTATGAGACGCCAGAAATCTACGGTACGCTGTGGGATTTGTTTTGTTGGTGGACCCCAGGGTTCAGGTTCGCACGTCGACGCTCAACGCCACACCGCTCGTCCGCCCGACAGCGCGCGGGGCCCGTGTGCGCGTTGTCGATGTTCGGCTGTGGCCGGTGATCAATGTTACGTTTGGGGTGCAGCGCCCGTGTGAAATCCAATTTCGGCCGTCCCGTGCGGCAGCGTTCCGCGCGCGATCAACGCGATTGCAACCTCCTCGCCTTTACCTGCAGCTGCTGCTGCTGCTGTACGCGACTCCGGATCAGCCGACTGACAAGTCGGCCATGGTGCCGAGCACAGCCGATGTCACTGCCAGGCTAGCCAACCGAGCCTTCGTCGACGGCTGTTGACTCGGCAGTGCGGCTAGTAGAAGGCCGCTTCGACTTGTCGTGCGTGTAAGATCGCCGATTTCCTAACCCCGATTTGAGCCCATGCCGATGGGAACGCGCGCGCCCGTGTGACGGGAAAATCGGAAGAGCGCAGAGGCCTCAACACGACCTCGAGGCTTCGTCGCTCTCCACCTGCACATCGCACCTTCCTCAGCAAAAGACTCGCTAGAGCATCGCCCGCCAGCATGGAGGACGACGACGACGCTTTCCTGTACGGCGACGAGCCTGCTCCGGCCCCCGCTGCCGCCTCCAAGCCACACGCCGCTCCAGCCAATGGCGCCACTTCTTCCGCCGACGCTGTTGCCAACACGACAGAATCAACCACGACAGCGCCGACCAACGCCGGTCAAAAGGATCAAGAGGACGAAGACGACGACGACGATGGCGATGACGACGACGCCGACGACGACGACAGCGACTCGGACATCGAATTCATCATCGATGCTACCCAGGAAGCACAGCCTCCAGCGCGTCCTGGCGCACGACCCGCCGTTCCAGGCGCACGTCCTCTGCCCACACAGAGCACGCCGCAGCGTCCACAATCCACGCTCACCTCCGAATACACGCCGCTCTCCCGCTCCCAGCTTCTCGCCAATGCCAGTCCAGCATCCGCAGCACCAGCGGGTGCACCGGGTGCGCCACCACCTCCGCCCGGCGCGCCTCCCGTCAAGCCCCAACTGGCGAGCGACACGCTCGGTCCTGAGGGTGGCCCTCCTGCCGTGCCATCCACAGCACCCAGACTCAACCTCTCCCCCGGTCCCGACGAGCGAGCCTACCCGAAACCAGACGACGTGGTCGAGGAGGAAGAAAGCTCGGCGCGCGACATTTTCGACATTGACCTCGAGAGCCTTGCGGACAAACCCTGGCGGCGGTACGGAGCCGATCTGACCGACTACTTCAACTACGGCTTCAACGAGGACTCGTGGAGCGTGTGGCGCGCCAAGAAGGAGCACATGACCGGCGCGCGCAAGCAGACCCAAGCCAGCCTGTTTGGCGGTGCTGGAGGCGAGATGCCCAACATGCAGCAGATGATGGCCATGATGCCCCCGCCGCCGCAAGCCATGCAGGCCATGATGTCGCAGATGGGCGCATCCAACGGCGGGGCTGGGCCTATGGGTATGCCTCCCATGCCGCCCGACCAGATGATGGCCATGATGGCCAGCATGTCCGGCATGCCTCCCATGCCCGGCATGCCGCCGCCCATGATGATGCCTGGCATGTTTGGCCAGCCGTTCAACGGCGACCAGACTCAGCCTCGGCAGGACGGGCAGCACTCGCCTTACCCACCGCAGGATCAGGACCAGGGGCGGGACGGCGGTGCACGCGGCTGGGATGCGCCTGCAAGCCCACGACGCGGCGGCGAGGCGTCAGAATCCAACGATCGCCGCGGCGAGGACGAAGCCAGCGATGCGCCGCTCGGCCCGTTGCCGCCCAGCGTGCCCATGAAGCCGATGTCCGGTGCGGACATGTCGGCGTTCTTTGGCGCGTCGGGCGTCGACGCCTCGCAAGTAGCAGCGGCAGGCATCCCCGTTCCGCCCAACGGTGCCGAAGCCTCAGACGCCGGCGGAGCGCCGTCCAAGAAGGGCGGTGCCAACACCAAGCCGGGACACTCGTCTCGGGCGCCTCCACCCGGTGCAGCGCCTAGTGCGCCCAAGGGCACCTCGATCCGCGGGCGGGCGGCAGCAGCTGCGGCGGGGGCGGGGGGCAGCTCACGCGGTGGACGGGCACACTCGCCGCTGCCCGCCAACGTGCCCTCGGGCCCACGCAATCCGGGCAAGCGGTACAACGACCGCGACACGGGTGCCGGTGCTGGCGACGCGCTCGACTACGGTGCCACCGCCGGTGAAGATGATCGCGATCGTCGTCATGATGATGAGTGGGATCGTGGCCGGGATCACGGCCGCGATGCGAGTGGGTGGGACATGTCGCCTCGCGATGATGACCGTCGACGCGGTGGTCGAAGTGGCCGTAGTCGCCGCGAAGGCACGTACGACTCTGCGTCCGCAAATGGCCGTGCAGAAGACGATGGATATTCGCGTCGGGGTGGATCTAGGTCCAAGCGCGACGAGTGGGATGACGATACTGCCTCGCAAACCTCGGCGAGCGGTAGAAGAAGGAGGGGAGGAGGATCGCGCGATCATCGGTCGGAGCCAAGGGAGAGGGAACGCGAGAGGGATAGGGATGTCCATCGATCGGACCGCGACCGTGACCGCGAGCGTGAGAGGGAGCGCGAGCGCGAAGTTCGCAGCCAAGCCCGTTCTGAACGTCGAGCCGGCCGAGACCTCGACGATCCAGCCATCCCCACAGGTCCAGCGGCTCAAAACGCCAGGGCGGGTCGAAAGCGAAGTGCACCCGAAGATCGGGATGACGACGAGCACGATGCGCCCAAGAGCTCAACCAGAAGCCGAGGCGGCCGCAAAAAGCGCTAAACCTCATCCTCCTCCTGAACTCAAATGGATTCTTTCTCTCAGTTTTTCCCCATCCATCGCAGTTGTGAAAAGTTTGTGTGCAGCAGGGGTATATTGCAGGTCAAGTGAGAGTGGGCAGGGGGGGGGGATTATCGCAGGTGCGCCTGTCTATCGGGATGAACGAATCGCGATGGTCTGACTTGATCCGAACTTTGCCTTGTTGGAGTGGGATCTGGGGTGGGAATTGAGGTGATTCGGATGTAGTGACCATCGATTTGGCCGCCAGTCAGGTAGAGTGTGGCTTTGGCAGCTTGTTCTTCGGTCTCCATCTGCACGACTGCCTCGTCGTTGCGCAGATCAATGTGCAGCACTCGACCATACCACGCTAGGATATCGGCGAGGTGTGTGCGTCGGATGTTGGTGGTAAGCCCACTGATTCGTACGGCGGTTTTGGCCGCCAATCCACCGTTGCGAGCAAGAGGAGGCGATGCCGACATCATGGTGGATGCTCAAGACATGGAGGGAGACCAGCAAGATGCGAATGCCAAAAATAAAATCCGTGCGCACAGCAAATTTCAACGTGGAAACAGCCCACCCGAACAACAACACACACAAAAGGTCGGCAGTCAAACTGGATTCTGATCATTGCAGGTTAGATGGCCTTGAGCACGTTCTCAGCGGCAGTGACGGTGACATCAGGCGCATTGTCCTCGACGAAAGCCTTGCGGACCACACCGCCCTCGACGACAAACGCGTACCTCTTGGATCGGTGTCCACCCAGCAGTCCCGTAGCATCAAAGCTCTGTCCCACCGCCTTGGTGAACGCACCCGTGTCGTCGGCGAGGAAGTGGACGTTGGCCGCCGAGGCGCCGTTGAGCTTCTCCTTCCATGCGGCCACGGTGAACTGGTCGTTGACAGCCACAATGTAGATCGCCTGCACGCCCTTCTGCGCAAACTCGCCCGCGTGCGAAAGGTAGCCCGGAACCTGCGACGAACAAGGCCTAACAACAACCAACAACACCCCATCAGTATCGTGCAAAACAGGAATGGGTGAGAGAGGGAGGGGGGGTGGACTTACGGGGTGAAGGCACCGGGGACACCGACGATGATCGTCTTGCCCGTGAGATTGTCGAGCGAGACATCGGCGTTTTCGGGGTTGTTCTCCTTGAGCTTGATACCCGTCTCGAGCTTGGCGCCCTCCTTAACGTCGCCCTTGATTGCGGCCTTGATCTTGTCGGTGAATGACATGTTGAATAGATGTACGGGTGTTTGTGAACAGCGACAACTAGCGGTTGGTCGAAGGGGAGGAGGCTATATATGTGATGATCTCGGTGGAGGGCAGGATGAGGTGCTTGGATGCAGGGCCGCACGCAACTTTGCATCACCTTCGCTGCGCCACCCCTCTTTGCCGCGCTCACGGCGGCGAATCGGAGGCAACGCCGAGGATGCAACGGGCCAAAAGTGGCGGGCTTCGACAGTCATCTGTTGCGGCAGGAGCTGGATCGACAAGGCGAGGGGTGGCGAGCCTTGACCCGCACCGGCCACTCAAATTTCAAAGTGGAGGCCGAAGTGCGAAGTGGCTCTTCGTCATCGGAGGCACCGATGCAGCCATGCCGCCGTCTTTTGCTTGGCTCGCCTGGACTGGGCTCGCCTTGCCTTGGCTCGAATGGGGTCTGTGCGGCCAGCACGCCTCGGCCTCGCCGGTGCTCGAGCTCAAGATGATTCACAGATCGGATCAGTCCCGCTGCCGATAGGATTGCGTTGATGTCAAGTCGGCGAAATTGCACTCTGCTTTCCTGCGGCTCGCGCGTGGAGGTTGCGCACCGACGCTCGGACGCTCGGGCCAGTCTCGAGTGTGTGCAGCGGTGGTTCTTCTCGAAGAGCCGCTCTCGATCCGACCAATTGCAATCTTGCTCGCCCGACTGGCACCCGCACTCTCCGCCTCCAACCGCCGATCCCCTATATCTGTCCTTCTCGCTGGTGCTGCACGGCGATGGCGACGCGCAAGCTGCGGGTGGGCGTGGTGGGCGCGGGCGAGGTGACGCAGGTGGTGCATCTACCCACGCTCCAGCTGCTGCACGACCACTACACCGTCACAGCGATCTGCGATGTGTCTCGTGCGGCGGCCGAACACGCTGCTGCCAAATGGTCGATTCCGAACTTTGGCACCTCGAGCGCCGAGATGGTGCGGCGCGACGATGTCGACGTGGTGCTCATCGCCAATAGCGACGAGTACCACACGCAGTGTGCATGCGAGGCCGCCGATGCGGGCAAGCACGTGCTGGTCGAAAAGCCCATGGCACTCACGCGCTCCGACGCCGCTGCCATCCAGCAAGCTGCCGAGCGCAACGGCGTCAAGGTGTTTGTCGGCTACATGCGTCGATATGCTCCGGCGTTCCAGCTGTTCCAGAAGCTGCTCGCCGAGTCGGGGCCCATTCGACACGCCATCGTCAAGGACATTATCGGTCCCAACAGCTTCTTTGTCGCACAGTCCGGGACGCAGCCGCGCACCTTTGGTGGTGATATCCCCCAGAGTCTCGGCGCAGACAAGGCCAGCCGTGCCCAGGCGATCCTCGAGCAGGCCATCGGCAAGGACAAGGCGTCGGACGCACGACTCGGCGCCGTGTACCGCTTGCTTGGTTCCTTGGGAAGCCATGACCTGAGCTTCATGCGCGAGGCGCTCGGCGGCAAACCAGACCGCTGCCTGTCTTCATTCGCCAGCCACGACGGCCAGTTTATCTCGGCATCGTTCGAGTACACCAACGCTGGCGGACGCAAGGGCGCCGACAAATACAACGTCTTTTACACCACCGGCATCCACAACGTCGGCGTCTTCGAGTCGTTCCTCGAAGTGTTCACGGACGACCGTGTGCTGCGCATCGATATCGACACACCCTACGTCAAGGGTCTCCCTATCAATGTGACCGTCAAGGAGAACGACGCGCAGGGACACTACTCGGAAAGAATCGTTCGCCCAACGTACCAAGATGCATACACCACCCAGTTCCTCGAGCTACACCAAGCGCTCACGGGAGGTAGCGACCTCAAGACCACACCGCAAGACGCTGCCGACGATCTGGACGTGTTTGAGATGATCATGGCCCAGCTCGACCGCTGAGGGGCGCGCGTCTCCGCCTGCTGCACTGGTATCGGCAATGCGAAGGCTGCCGATTTCATTTTCGGACGTCAATCTGCAACCTGCATTTCACGCTCCAAATTTCCAATCCTCCCCTCAGCCGCCAAAAAGTTGCATAACCTTTGCCTCTTTCTCTCTCTCTCTTTCTCTCTCGCTCTCGCTTTGATTCTCCGCGCGGCAATCTGCGTCAAATAGAGCGCATGAATGACGGCAGTGACGCTTCTTTGATCTGGGCATGGAGCGCGGATGGATGCGCGGCAAGGCACGGAGCGAGCGCGGCCGGCGTCTGGTTGGCAAGCTTGGCATGTGGACACGGGTAGCTGTCGGTGCGCCTCGGCTGGGGGGGGCGCGGCTGCGGAAGCGATGCAGCTGCGAATCGAACGCAAAATCGACGCGGTGCGCATAGCAGGAGCGCAAAGGCGTAAATGAGCTGATGCGCAAACACCCAAGCTGGCAGACGGGCAGACGGGCAGCAGCGCCAAGTTGCCATCCGCACATCTTCTGCAGGCCATGTGCCCCGGCTCGCTCTCGGATTCACAGATTGGCCGGCTTCCGAGACGGTCTTTCTCCACACCACGGCCCTTCCTCGTTGATTTCCCCTTCCTCCTCCCCCACTCCCGCGGCTTGGCCTCTTCATCCTCCGACCGTCACGACCAAACCCTCCATCCAATCGCGCCAACATCATCTCGCAATTCCATCCGCGTTCACAATCATGCACTCGTAACAGCTCAGAGCGTGCTCGGCCCCCTCGAGGGCAACACCTCAGAAGCCACTCTTCCCACCATGCAGTCGTCCGCCGCCGTTGCTGATGCCTTGACGGCCGAGGCAAAGCTTGGCGCCCGTCACAACATCTTCTATACCCGCGACATCTGGGCGCGCGCAACCGCAACACGCGTCTCCGCCTGCCTCAGCGCTGCGTTCGTGCTCGCGCTCTGGTATGTCGCCTACCATGCGCTCGTCGGCACGCGCGCATCCTCACGCGGGGCCAAGCCGCTCTGGCAGCTCTCCACCATGCTCGCCGACGACGCCAACATCGACCGCCTCGACACCGAGCTCGACAGCGACGAGTACGAGGACGAGCACGAGTCGCGCGCCTCCGGCTTCTTGGCCAATGCTCGCGAGCGCCACGCGCTCCGCAGGATGCTCGCCCGCAACGAGGGCAAGCGCTCGAGCATCGTGCGCATCACCTCGTCCGATCCATCCAGCTCGCTCAGCGACCATCCCATGCAGGTCGACCTCGAACCGCCCACGCGCCGATCCTTCTGGCCCGCACCCGCCTCCTCCACGCCCCCCTCCGACTCGGCGGCGAGCTCACCGACCTCCTCGACACCCCCACCTGCCTCGGCGAGGCGTCGCAAGGAGAGCGGCAGGCTTGCAGCAGCCGAACCCGGGCGCAGACAGCATACGGCCAGCCCCAGCCGCTCTCCTACGCTCTTGTCCGGATCGCTCCCCGTGCGTCCGACGCGCATCCGCCCCGTCGAACGCTCGCCCCTCGGCCGCGTCGCATCCCGAAACAAGCGCAACGGCTCCCCCAGCCTCGCCACCGACGCGGCGGATGCCAGAGATGCCTCGCCCAGCCCCACCTCGCCCCTCGCCGAAGACTGGGCAGACGAGTCGCAGCTCTCCCCCACCGCCGCTGCGCCCGCCGACCACGACGCGCTGCTCACCACACCCAGTCTGGCGTCGGAAGCGTCGTTCACTTCAGCGATACCTGCGTCGCCCGCATCGAGCACGTTTTCGCTGCGCGCACCCTCCATCCTCAAGCGCCGCCCGCAGAGCTTCCGCACCGCCTCGCTGCGCGACATCGACATCTCGTACAGCCTCATGCAGCGCAAAGCCTCGCTGCCCGCGCTCCCGCTCGCCGACATCCAGCAGCAGCAGCAGCACGACTTTTGGCACCACGCTGCCATGCACTCGTCGCCCGCTCCACCGCCGTACCAGCCTGCGAGTCCCGATGCAATCCATGCTGTCGAGCGCAGCGTGAAGCTCATCGAGCCCGACTGGCGGCCGCATCTGGACTCGCACGTGCGTGCGCAGGAGCGGCTCGAGGCCGCCACGCGCTTTGCCACTGCCCAGGGCGCCGACGGCGACTTTTGGTTCGAGCGCTTTACGCAAAGCACCGCGGCGGCGGGGCGCGATTGGGACTGGCGTAAGCGCCGCGCGCGACTTCAGCGTGCTGCTGCGCTCGGCATGGCGCTGGGGCAGAGCGGGCTCGCGAGTCCCGCCAGTCCGATGCCGGGTAATGTGGGTAAGACCGATGTGCAGCTGCAGCATCAGCTGGGTACACAGCCGACGCCCGCGGCTCAAGCTGCATCGCCGGTGCGCAAGGTGTTGCCCGCCGCTCCGCTGATCACGTTCAGCGAGCACGAACTCAAGTCGGCCCCCGTGCTCAAGGTGGATACCGAGAGCGGACGCAGGCCTGCGCGCGGTAGTGTCGACGCTACCAGCCCCACGTACAGCGCTACACCGCTCAGTCCCACGCCGAGTGGAACGGGCACGCCGCTCGGCGGCATCTTTGGCGCAGTGTTGCCGTCGGCCGAGTCGGTGAGTGCCGTCATGGCCGCGCGCATGGCGCAGCGCCGGCGCGCGAGCGACGACGCCACCGCCTCGAGCGCCTTGCCCGCCGCGGACGATGCCAACACGATGCGCAGGGGCGTCGTGGACAAGGCGATGCGACGCAGGCTCTCGGCGTCTACAAGCTCAGCGGTACCCAGCTCGCCCGGTGCGTCTCCCGCCGCCTCGCCGTCGATCGAGGGCCGTGGCTCGCCGCTGCGCGATTCGTCGCCGTTCCCTTCCGACGCGGGGAGAACCAGCATGGATGCGCCCAGCTCGCCGCCCGGTGCGTCGGCGATGAGCGTGCCCGGCAGACTCAGCAGCCTCGGCACGGCGGGCAAGAAGGTGTCGCTCACCAACCTGCGTGCGGGCTTACGGCGCGGCTCGGGCAGCACCGACTTTATGCACGACGCAAGTGGCATTGAGCTTGTGCCCCACTCGCCGGATCTGTCCGAGGGCGATACGCACGTCGACGCAGCGGCAACACCTTCGCCCGAAGGCCCACGGAGCAGTGCCGATGCGTACAGCGCGCACGATCCTCTGCAGGGCATTGTTCTTTCGCGCACCGACTCGCAGCTGCGCCATGTCGAGGGCGGCGGAGACGGTGGGCCCAAGCAGCGCATGCGGAGCGAGTCGCCTCAGGCCACGCCGCAGTTCCGCGGCGGTTCACGTGTGACGAAGCTCGGCTCGGCGCCGGCGGCGGTGTTGAATCCGCCGTACGATGTGGTGGAGGAGCTGCGGGATCGGGGCGGCGAGCGCGATTCGATCTCGCAGGGTTCGTCGGACTCGGACTCGTTGCGACGCCGGCTCCGTTCGCAGACCGATTCGGCCACACGTGCGCGCATGGACTTGGTCCTCAACAGCACTTTGCGTCGCGACGGACTGTCCCTCTCGCCAGGAACGGCTTCTTCGCCACCCATAGCCAAGGCACGCGCACGCGGCGGCTCGCGCTCGAGCATCGTCAAGAGCGCCTCGGGTGCCAGCCATCATCTCGACCGCTCGGCTATGCGGCGTTCCTCGATGCGCAGTGGGTCGGATTCGGGTTCGCTTGCCAGCAGCACGTCGCTACCTAGCATGGCGAGAAGGAGGGCGAAGGACGCGACGCCCGATCCGCAGCTGCAGCCCGAACCGGCACCGAGGGGCATGGCCCAGAGAGCGCGTTCGGCTAGCATCAGCAGCAATGCTAGCAGCTTGGCGTCCGGTAGCAGGAAGTCGAGTAGGAGCAATAGTTTCAGGGAGGCAGCAGGGTTGGGGATGACCAGTAATCCGGGCACCCCGGGATCGCCGGAGGAGAGAAGGGGCGACCCGTTTAGCTTGACGCCGCTTCATGCCCAGCAGCAAGTGTGAGCGATCCGATAATGCGAACTGATCGAACAGTGCTTGCTTTGTGTGTGATTCAAGTTTGGGCGGTGAGAGTGTGAGGGAGGCTGAGTTGAGCTGTGGGGTAAGGTTGGTGGTGGGGCGAAAAGTTCGGAATTCGGGGCGCTTGACATTTTTTGGGAGCGCCCGACGTCTTCCGACGTTGCCTTTCTTCCCACCCTCCGCACCCACCCCCCGACCGTCCACCACCACACATCACAATGACGCACTCTTTACGGGCCCCTCTGCGCATCCTTGCGCAGCATAGTGTTGGTGCAGCACGATGTTTCAGCGTTTCAGCCATCGCCCATTCCAAACCGACATCCAAGGAGGTGGCATCGAAAGAGGCTGTATCGAAGGGTAGTTCGAAGCCGCTTGTTCGCGAGACATCCGAATCTCCCGAAGAGCTCAACTCGCGACCTCTTCCCTATCTCAGCTTTGCGCTTGGAGTGCCTACGCCTCCGTCGGCGGCAAAGCCTACGTGGTCGGAACGTCGAGAGAAGTTGGTTTCGCAGGATCATCGTATGGCCTCGCGCAAGGCGATTGTAAAGGAAGCGACGAGAGGATACTTTCACGACTTTCATGCGATCAAATCGCACGGCGGTAAGACTTGGCGCGCACCCAATACTCTCATCAAAGACGAAAGAGCGCTATGGTTCCCAAGAGTGGAGGGGACGAGGTTGAGCGATAAAAAGAAGGTCAATACCGTAGACATGCTAAGGGGAAAGGTTAGCATCATCGCATTGCTCGGCAGCAAGATCAGTGAAGAACACACAAGGTCGACGTACAAAGATGCACTCGAAACTTTCGCCACCCACCCAGCATTTCAACTCGTACAAGTAAGTCAAACCCCACCCAACAACCAATAAAGAACGTAGGAAAGCTGACATGCGAGCGATGGACAGATCAACTTGCAAACCAACCCGCTCAAGTCCTACCTCGTCTCACTCTTCCTCTCGTCCCTACGAACACAAATCCCCCCCGAACTTCACGCCACCTACATGCTTAGCTCGCAAGACCTCGAACTGGAAAAAGACCTCCTGGGGCTGCACAACAAACACGTAGGCTACACCTACCTCATCGACCACCAGGGTCGCATCCGTTGGGCCGCAGGCGCCTTTGCCGAACCCGCCGAATCCACAGCCCTCAAAACTTGCACCGCCATCCTCCTAGACCGCGCGCTCGAGGCCAAGAAACCCAAAAAGTAATCCATTCGATTCTACAGCACCACACACTCGTCGCGCTTCGACGGCTTTTGTGGCGCAAACCCCATCTCGGCAAACGTGTTGTACGCCTTCTTGGAGTCGTCCGACGCGGTCGCGTACGTCGTGCCTGAGGTGTTGCTGGGTGTGACGGAGGATGCGGGCGGGTGTGATGGTGCAGAGTAGTCCGTAGCGGCGGGTCGAGGCGCTGGCGCGGATGCAACAGGCTTGACGGCAGCAGGCGGTCGCGCAGCCGTTGGAGCAGAGGCTGCGTTTGCGGTCGGAGCTGCAGCGACTTCCGAACGCCCCCCACGCTCGTAGCCACGCTGGTGCCTGCGTCGACCCGCCGCGGTCTCCTCGACCATCTTCATGGTTTTTTTGCGCGACAGCTCCAGCTGATTGCCCGTATTGCCACCTGGCGCCGCCAGACGGCCGCCGGTGCTCGGAGCCGGAGTTGGACCGGCCTGTCGGCGCGGCGATGTGCCCAGCGGTGCGTCCGGTGCGGGCGCGGTGGGGCTCCTACCCTCGCGGTCGCTGAGCATCTTGGCCTGCGTGCGTCTGCGCACGAGTTTGTCGTCCATGACCGCCTCGTGCTCGTGCCTCGACAATCCCGTCGCCTGTGGCGCCTGCAACGCACGCAGCCTCTCCTTGGCATCCGCATTGTCCTTGCCCGCCGCCTTGGTGTACCACTTGCGCGCCGCATCGACGTTCCTCTCCGTGCCGACGCCCACTTCGTGATAGTAGCCGAGCGCAAATTCGGCCGACGCCAGCCCGCGCCGCGCCGCCTTGTCGGCAAACGTGTAGGCGAGCGTCTCGTTCTTTTCGAAAAACTGGTCGGCGCCGCAGAGGAACCACTTGGAGAGCGCCATGTCCGCCTCGGTCTCGCCGCCCTGCGACGCAAGGCTGTAGTACTGCACGCTCAGCAGCGGGTCGAACGCACATCCGAGCTGCGCGTACTCGAACAGCCAGCCGCACTTGTACTGCGCCGGTGCAAACCCGAGCCACGCCGCCTTCTGGATGCGCCGCCGCGCCTCGTCCTCGACACTCCCGCCGGCCTGTGCAGGCGCCAGAAGGTGCGGCGCGATTTCGACATGCGCAAACTCGCCCGCCAGCAGCATGCCGTAGATGTACGCCGGCTGTGGCGTGTCGACGTCCGCCTTGTCGGCTGCATCGCGCAGCATCGCGATCGCACGCGCATGGTTGACACCCACCTCGAGTTGTTCCAACAGGTTGGCCATGCCGAGTCGATAGATGCATCCGACGTCGCCGGCGTGCACGCCGCGGTCGTACGCGTCGCGCGCGCGCGCATGGTCGCCCAGCACCTCGTAGTCGCGTCCGATGCGGAACCAGCTGGGCGCCCAGCCCATGCGTGCCGAGAGCTCAAAGTCGTTGAACGCCTCCTTGAGGTTCTTGGGCAGATACGCCGGGAAGGCGCCCGACGCCTGCAGGTCGCCGCGCAGGTACAGAGCCTCGGGCTCGGGCCGCGCCGCCGACGCGCTCTGCTGCACGATCGCGATGGCATCGTCTGTCCACTTGACCAGGAAGGGCTCGCTGATCTTGGTGCCGTCGGCAAAATTGCGCTCGACGTACTTGAAGAGCTGCTTGGCCCACGCGATGCGCTGCTTGTCGTCGCGCGCTCGCTCTCGCTGCGACGCCAGCGCCGCGATATCCGGCAATGGCGCCGACAAGCTCGGCGGGCCAGAAGCTTGTGATGATGACGAGTTGGGGCCGTAGACGTCGTTGGCACTCGCTCGACGCGCTGCCGAGGCGTGCTGCTGGTGTGAACTAGCGCTGTTGTTGCCTATCGACATGTTGTGCATGCCGTTGGAAAGCTGCTGCGAGTGTGAGTGTGATGATATGGGTGCGGGTGCAGCTGGCGGTGGCGGGAGCACGCGACCCGGTGCTGGCATTGTGGATGTGGATGTGGATGGCTGCATGTGTGGTGGAGGTGGGGTTGCGAATCCTCCAACAAAGTGATTCTGAGATGAGGGCGGTGGTGGTGTGGGTGCATGGACGAACTGGCCTGGCCTGAGACCCGAAGAGGGCGGAATGGCAGAGGACGAATAGCTGGCTGACTGGTGTCTACGTCGTTCCTGCTCGAGCGCGCCAGGTGGAAGCGGCGGCAGCGGTGGGCCTGTGGGGCGGTAGGTGGGGCCGGAGGGTGCTGATGGACGCGGCAGCGGTGCTGGTGCCGGCACGACCGACGGTCTGGGCTGAGAGGCGGTGACGCGCGTGCTGCCGGGGATGGGTGGATAGGAGGAGTCGGTGCCGAAGCCAGCCGGCAACACGGGCAGATGCGGTGGTGATCCTGGCATGGTGCCGTTCGTATGTGATGCAACCGGTCGAGCTGATAGTCGGGTCCTTTTCGATAGTTGCTGCCGGCGGGTGCTCCGACGAGATGATAAGCGTGATCCTTTCCGTATTTGTATACGTGATGTAGATGGGCAGCAGCTCGAGAGCGGGCTGTGCAGCAGTAGATGCGCGAGACCGGATGGGTGAAGTGGGGTGGTGGTGAGAAGCGTGGTTCGTGGGGGCGGAGGCGGTGCTCGCGGCGCTTCCGATGCTGCTCTCCGCTCGGCTCGCCCACGTCAAAAGCAGCTGCCGTGCATGAAATGCAAATTGCCACGGGTAGCAACACGGCGTCATCGCGGTCGAGCGCTTCTGCCCAGCGCCCTGCTCTGCCCTTTGTTTTGAGATCGGATGCGACACAGATCCTCGACGTGCATTTTCGTGCATGCGCGCCCTTCCGCACCACGCTGCGTCTCCCTTGGCCCATCGATACGAATTTTCGGGAAAAAGGAAATCTCGAAAAATCCGTCGAAGAAATGCGGTCACAAAAAGGGCCGCCGCTTGTCTTCAGGGTCACTTGGCGAGAATCTCGGAAGATGTGTTCAGTTCAGCCGATGCAGCAGCTGAGCTGCACGCGCAGAGACCAACACCTCAGCCGAAACGCGCTCAAAAATCTCATGCACCCTGACTCACCAGACTCTCGGAATCACCGGTGCACTGACGAGACAGCTTCAGCTCAGCTCGACTCTGCTCTCGACCACCAAATTGGCTTCGACGGGCTGCATCGGAACCTCCGTCGCCCCAACACTTGCTTCGCTTATCTCTATCAAGCATGGTCGCGCCATCACAAGCGCCCGTCTCGGACGCGACCGTGATCCCACGCGTCGGCGTCGCCGTCTTTGTGCTCAACGAGCAGGGCCACGTACTGGTCGGGAAGCGCACGGGAAGCCACGGTGCAGGCACAATCGCCCTTCCGGGGGGTCACCTCGAGCTCCACGAGTCTTTCTACGAGTGTGCTGCCCGCGAAACATATGAAGAGACTGGCCTCGTTCTGCAGCTGCCTGATGCGCTGCCTCCCTCGCAGCTGCTGTCACCATCGTCACCAGTGCACTCGCGACCTTCCCGGGAAACCTCCACTCTACCAGCTCCTGCAAGCCGACCACCAACGCCATTACAGTTTGTCACCGCACAGAACTCGGTGTACATGAAGGACCAGGGCGAAAGAGGCGACGGCAAGCACTACGTCACCATCTTCATGAAGGCCAGCGTCAAGCCCGATCCCGCAAACCCAGTCGCCGAGGCCAAGATCATGGAGCCCAACAAGTGTCTCGGCTGGGCATGGGTCCCCATCTCCTACCTCCGCAATACGGCGAATCGCCAGCAAGAACTGCAGATGCTCCAAATGAACGCCGCCTCCGAAGGTCGCTCGCTGCCCGTGTCCATCGACAAGCTCCTCGAGGCGGACAGTCTGGCTCAGGCTCTGCAAGAGGCGGACGAGACAAATCTCAGCCCCGGCGTCGACTCGCCCCTCAGCCCTTCATTGCAAAACAACCAAAAATTGCCTGCGCAGCATCCTGCACTCGACCAAGCAGAGGCTTTGGCTTGGGCGCAAGCAGACGACTTTATGCGCGGCGCTCCACTCTTCCAACCCCTCGTCAACGTGCTCATCGACAACCCGGCCTTACCGCTCGCATGATATAGGTCGTCAGTACAACACAACTAGGAATCCAGCTGCTCTTGTCATGGAATTGATCGGCCGAATGAGCTGATCGAGATGCGTTCAGCCCGATCGACAATGCTCCTACATTCCTTTGGAGCACTCTTCGGAGCGATACAGGCCACCAATGAGCGCTCAGCTCGTACCTGCCAGGCAACTGTCCGCCTGCATCGGACGGCATTGTCCGCTTAGCTTCAGTGGACTAGTGCGGCTAACTTAGCGCGGCGAGCGCTTGTGCGAGATGAAGCGAGGCAGGTCTGGCGTCGAAACACCACACAGCCACATATGAGGTCACAGCCCATGATACGGGAGCAACACACACGTTCGTCCAGCTTGGCATCGGATACCCCGTCAGCCGCGCGGGCACTTCGGACAGTGCGGTCTACCCGGTCCAAGCACTCGGAGAATCGCTTAGAGCATCCTCAGGCTCAGCTGCACGGCCGGGATCGACGAGGCCATGGCGTCTGCTTTGAATGGGTGGAACCGAATGGCGACGAACGGCTCGTGCTTCCGGCTCGACCGCCACCAGCTCGATAGGGACTGTCAGGCGGCATGTGTGGTCTCAGGAGATGTGGCCCGTCGCGCATGCCAGCTGCTTCATATGAGGTGGGGCCTCCTCGTATGCCGGGCATTGGTGGGATCCTATTCTTTTGCGGCGTGCGCTCGGGTCACGAAGCTAGATTTGGATCAAATCTACGCCGCTCGGCTGCTCATCGAGACTAAGCACACAATGATCGTGTCGGCAACCGAGCATGAGCAAGCATGGCGACAGGTCCGAGCATTTGCATTGTCGAGCTGCCAGGAGGGCTTACCGGTCCCACCGGAGGAGGCAGAGACCTGGATGGGGCGTGGAAAAGGCACGGGAAGCATGCTTTGTTTGCGGATCAACCTGCATCCGCCTACACACGCCGCATGCCCCGAGTCGCCGTCCGCAGCTGTCAAAAACCTCATCACAGATGTCCAACAATGGCATCGTCGCGTGTCGCTGCGCGGGGCTTTCCCCCGCACCTCGCCAAAACTCGAATCGAATTCCGGACTCGGGCCTCGTTCAACGCTCGCCACAGCGTTTACAAGTGGAACTGATGCACTGCTTTGCCTTTGACAGTGCAAATTGCAAACAAGCGGCTGGACCGCCTACTGTGCAGCAACCTAGCGCAAGACTAGCAGCTCGAGCGATCCGCCAGTACGGGTCTTCATCTCGCAGCTTTTTGCCGTGGCGAAAACCAAGCATGTGCTCCCGATCGCACCAACAAAACATGGTCAGCTTATCGACTCGGACTAGGCCGACGGACGGAGCAGACAAGCGACTTCATCTCGCGCCGATACAGGCTCAGCGACGGCTAGTCCGGGTTGCGATGTGGGCTGGCAAGGCGACTTGCCGTGGCAGAAACCATGCGTTCTTTTACCGCTCTTCTTCTCATCTCGGCTTCCCTTGGCTTGGCTTGGCTTCCCTAACGGCTTCGAGGATGCCATGGCCCAGACTAGACCCAGACTTTCGGAACAGGTCCGAGAGCAGCCAACGGCCGTTTTGGTTTTTGGCGGCGAGGTCGGTGCGTAGGGCAAGGACGAGCGCAGTGTTGCGGCATGCCAAGTGCATGTGTCAATACCCTAATCCATCCGCCACACCGAGATCGACGCCTCAAACTCCCGACTCCGCCTCCTCTTCACCGACCAAAGTCTGGCCCCATCGGCTCCCGACCCCGTGTGAATCCAGTCTGACATGAATGGCTCAGCCCGCTCACGCCTCTTGTCTCAGTCGAGCATTTCATAACTGCAGCACGGGTCGTCGACAGGTGTCGACACCACGTTCGCTTCGCCACTCCCGGATGGCTTTGTCCGCGCGATTGTCAGCAATGCTCGGACAGAGTTTGCTGCACATTGATGGTCCCTGCGAGACGAATACCAGGGGCTCGCTGCAGCGCTCACGACAAAGCCCAGCCGAAGATCTGCATGACACTTGGTGGCGCGCACTTAGCACTCGCTTCACCATCGCAAGAAATTGTGACGGTGGCGCCAGCCGGCTTTTCTCACCCCTTCTCCACGCTCGGTGGTATTCAGCCCCGTCTGCAGCCTCCGATTGATACCGAGTGATCGCATGATCCCATGAAGGGCGGTTTGTCACGTTGGTTGCTCGGACTGGACGCTTGGTCCCGCCTGCGACGAGTCTCACGACCCTGCTCGTGGCCGCATCGGTTCCTTTCGGGTCACAGCGGATATTTTCATGCAAAGCCCCTTGCACTCCTCTCGGAATCATATGGACACACGCTAGCGGCTGTGTATGATGAGCGGCTGGACGATGAGGGCTTTGACAGGCCACCTCGCTCGCTACAGTGCGTGACACCTTTTTTTTCCGGCGTCGGCCCTTTATGGCCACGTCGAACGCGAACGCAAATTCCACAGCAGGCGGAGTGGAAGGCTGAATTTCGCCTTATCCCTTTGATTCCTTACACTGCCGGTTTTCGGGCACAACGGCTTGGCTCGATTCGACTACGGCAGAGCACAGCTATCGAGCCAGAGCGAACGGGCGGGTGACTTTAGGAGGTGTGCCCCGAAGGGCGGATCCAGATCTCGCATTCGCATCACAATCATGGGGCCATTGTTGTCTGAGCTGGACCGGGCGAGTCGCTACAAGCCTCGCTGGGCCCGGAGCGTGTGCGCTCTTCTCGCGGGCGCTGCCTGCGGGCTGCGGGTTCGCGGGCTTTGGCACCGGCTCGGATTTTCTGGGTCGAGCCCAACCGAAACGCCCACCAACCATGGTCGCTGTATGCCGTCACTGCCTTTAGTGCCGCTCTGCCGTGGCTCCTGCCGTGGCTCGAGCTCGCTCAGCTGCAAGTGGGCTGAGCTCAGCGTATTGTCCGCTAGCACTGTATGCTTCCACCTCGGCTTGGATGCAGCTCCGCGCCACTCACCTGTCACAACGTGATCACTGTCGGATCGACGGTAGACTTGCCAAGCACAGCCGTACTGCCTGATGCATTGCTCCCGCTCAGCTCCGGTTTCCGCTGTCGCTCTGCAGCCTCGGCAGCGAAGTTCGCTCGCCACTCAACACTGACCAGGGCTCCCTTGATGGGCAACCGGCGACGTGCTCCCGTAGCGCCTATCTGCCACCAGCCTAGTCGACGGCAGAAGCAGCTTCAAATCGAGCAGCATCCATGTTGCCATCGGCCGCTCTCTGTGCGTGCAATCCTGGGCCTTGACTCTCAGCTCCCCTTTGACCGTGTGCCGCTTGGCCTTTGCTGGAGAACGGTCCCTGGCTCGGTCTGAGCCCCAATCCCTTCCGCTTCTCATGCCTTGTCCTTGGCTCTTCGACTTGCCGCCCACGCGCTTCCGCTTGTTTGCCAACAGCTCTGTCCTCCACTCATACATAAGCGCGCCAGATTCCATCTGTTGTCCTCCCCTTCCAAGCTCATCTCTCCGTCTCCACATCTTCCTCTCCTCTCCTCGGCCATCTCTCACCTGGGAACCTCATATACACTCGCCATCATGGATATCCTCGGTAAGCTCACGGCACTGTCCACAGGATGTGAAGCAGCTGTGGGGAGATCTTGACTAACACTTCCTGTTCTCTGCTGCTTGTATGGTGGCCATTTCACCTCGGCGTCAACGTATGCAGAGCTCGTTCACGAAGATCAGCGCAAGGAGAGCAGGCCGTTCGACTGCCAGCACCCTGGCTGCCCCAAGGCATTCTCTAGGTAGGTGACATCGACATCACACACACACACCTCTCAACACATCGAGCTGACCTTGACCGCTTCTTTGTTCGTCCAATTCCGCTTTGCCTGGCGCCAACTTGCAATACCCTCCGACAGACGTTCTGACCTGGCTCGGTAAGTACCTTTTTCTCCTGGACTCCGCGCTGTCATCATGCAGCTTGCAAAGGAACGACAAAGGGATGCTGTGGTTGGATGCAGCCGTGGCACAGGATTTCGGCTCAGGGTGCATACAGCTGGAAGCCAGCGCGGCTCGTTTTCGGCGGCACCAAGCAGTATGCGAGCTGTCCAAATCCAGAGCCACGTGGAAATTTCAGCCCCGACCGCCACCTTTGGAAGCTCGGAATCAGGTCCCCTTTCATGCACACTCCGGACTCGGAGCTAACCTTGTCCCTCTTCGTTCCTTCGCGTCCCTTTGTCTCGTGCAACCAACAGACACGCTCGCATCCACAGTCAGGAGCGTCCCTTCAGCTGCCACTTTCGCAGCTGCGGCAAAACCTTCATCCAACGCTCCGCCCTCACCGTCCACATCCGTGTGCACACGGGAGAGCGTCCGCATGTCTGCGAGTCGTGCAGCAAGGCATTGTAAGTTGCACAACGCATACAGTGCAGCAACATCGTGGCCATCTGATTCGGAAGCTGACGTGACTTGATGATTCGCTCCTTGAAGCTCGGATTCGAGCTCGCTCGCACGCCACAGGAGGATCCACACCGGTCGACGCCCATACAAGTGTCTAGTGCCAGTAGGTCTTTGAAGCGAGGTTGCATATCGAATCGCAACGGCAGGAGTCTGACTTGGTCTTGATTGCTATTGATACAGGGCTGTGGAAAGTCGTTCTGCCGCAAGACTACACTCACCAAGCACACGCGTCGCAACCACGCCGACGCCGAAGGCACATACATGGGCACCGGCCGCACAGCGAGCATCCTCAGCAACTCGTTCTCGGTCGCGCGCAGTGCGCTCCCGCCGCACGCACGCTCCACATTCCCGCAAGGACTCGAGCACCACTATTTCGCCGGCGTCAAGGTCGAGGACGATGGTGTCCGCGGCGGCCACGCGTACGGCTACGCCATGCCGCACGGCGAGTACGCGGCAACGTCGTACAGCGCGCCTCCGATGTCGTCGTGCGCTTCCTCCAACACGAGCTCGGATGGCTTTGATCTGACGCGCCGATCGAGCCTCGTCATGTCGAACTGCATGACTGGCAGCTCGATGACCAGCTTCTACAGTCCGAACGGCAACATGGCTCGCGTCTGCTCGACGCCCAACACGCTCACGCCGGCGTCGGAGATGTCGCACTTCCCGCGCACGCCCGACCACCGCGACTCGCATGCGTTCGATGCACACATGCCGGCGCGCCCGCACTTCGAGCACGTGTCGGTGGCCAACATGGCGTATGGAGAGCCGCACGGCCCGTCGAGCTTTGGCAGCTCGATGATGCCGGCGCCCGCGTCGTTCTCGGTGCTGTCGAATGGCTGTGTCATCACCAGCCAGTCGAACGGCAACATTGACCCAGGACTTTGGGAGGGCGAGTGCGCGCCTGCCTCGAGCATGGGCTCGCACTTCTACGCCAACGACTCGACTATGCAGATGCAGCAGATGCAGTCGCTCCAGCCTCACCACGCCGCACGCTCCGCGCCGTACATGCTCCGATCGGCCACCCAGCCCAACCCGATCCCCTCGTCGAGCTAGCCCTGGCTCTCGACTATACAAAGATACCCTCGTCTACCTCCAACATACTATGCAGCTCTCTGGACCCGACTCGCTTTTTTTTTTTCAATACCCCCTCACTGCTCTCGTCGCCGTACCTGGATCCGCGACATTTGGAACTTTCTCGCTCTCGCATATCTTCTCGCGCTCTCTTCGCCACTCCGTATCGTATAGACTCGTTCGCTGGCTTCCATCCCTTGCTTATCTGTCTCTATTGTACCCGCGCACAAACACAGGAATCGTTAATTGACTTGTTGCTTTCTTACGCCGGGTGCATGTGTGCCTCATGAGACTTCGAGTGGCTCCATGCCGTGGCATTGGGGACTGCAAGAGGACCAAGACGTCGAAGTTGGTTGTTGATTCTCGCTCGTGTGTATTTTTCACCTCTCTAGCTAGCGAGATCGTTGGATACCTGTATGCTGGATGCGATCAGGTGCTTGTTTTGTCTCTCTTGCACGTCGAAGGGGATTGTTTGATTGACTTGACTCTGTCTTTGCGTCTGGATGCGACGCATGGTTTTGGTTGTTCGCGAACCCTCGACCTGGCCTATTGTTTTCGCAATGCAAATGAAAGGAGCTTTATGAAAGTTGGACGATGGTCTTCAGATAGGGACATGTTGAATCTATTTGGACTATTCGATAGCTCGATTCTGTCGATCAATGGTAATGTGGCTTCACCGACGTCATTATCACTGCCGAAGCGGATTTGGAAGGGTTCCGTATGGTGTCTGCACACGTGTGTATGACAAATGCTGCGCATGATGTGACAGCATACACCTCGTCCCAGCCATCCAGATCAGGTTGTCGTGGATCAGAGGGCTGGATGGTGTCGAGCTCGTTTGAACTGTGTGCGTTGCCGGGGGGTTGGTGATGCCAGAGCGTCGTCATCGTCAGCGGCAGTCGACAGCTCTTCCTCGTACTTCCTTGGATGGTGTCGCTGCTTGTGCAAGAGGATGACCGGACTCGAAGTAGGGCGGCGCTTAGGATCGTCCGCTTCGCAAGTCATTCTTGCGTGGAGTCTGCGCAAACACTTTATGGGCAAGTCGGTCGGCTTGCTCACATGGTCACCGGATGCAACTGATGCCGCCGCAAGCTGTAAAGAGTCCATCCCCTTCGAAGGCGCGTGCACTCCAAGGGCGGCCCTTCTTCAGGTCGAGAAAGTGGCTCGTCGGAAGTTTTGGCGGCGTATGCGCCAACGGTGGGTCTCACAATCGCATCTATCTTCGCCCTCATGCACTCGTCTCACCCAATACCGCTGGAGAGTTCAGAATCACAGACTCGCGTCGGCTACACACGGGCGGCGGAAGTACAAGATTTACATTGTTGAAGCTGTGTGCATTGAACCGGTTCCGACTCGATCTTATCAGAACAAAGGTGGTGTGGATGGGAGAAGAGGAAGGCCCAAGATGCGCTGATGTTGCGGTTGACATGGAGATGCTGCGTGTGCATCTCTATTCGTCCAGGCTGCTAGTCCCGTCGATTGCTTGGAGCCACTCGATCGTATCCTGCCAGCTTGCGCTGACGAGTCTAGTTGCGCTTGAATCTGCGTTGAACTTGAGACAGATGCCTTTCTCCGTGAAAGCGCCGAGGATTTTACGCAGCACCACAACCGTTCCTTTCGCAAAGGGAGACTCGTCGCCATACTCGTGGTACAGATCCGTGTCGCGCATAATCTTCACCTTGGTCTCTCGGCCATCGCCAATGTCGATCGTCATGAAGCGGAACGCGCTTGTGGAGATTTTCGGGGTCGCCATGTTGCGAAGAATGCGCGCGACGATGTTCAGAGGTGTGGACTGGCCGCCTCGCCCGGCGGCCACCCTGCGAAGTAGCGAGGGAGGCATGAACTCGTCGCTGTAGACGCTGGAGTTGCCAAGACGAATCGAGTGGCGGTGGTGCAAAGATGGCTGCGGGTCTTGTGGTGTCGTGTTATAGGTGGTGATGCTGTCCTCGAGCTTGGCGTG
This sequence comes from Moesziomyces antarcticus, assembly GCF_000747765.1. Taxonomy (NCBI): domain Eukaryota; kingdom Fungi; phylum Basidiomycota; class Ustilaginomycetes; order Ustilaginales; family Ustilaginaceae; genus Moesziomyces; species Moesziomyces antarcticus. The sequence goes on along the minus strand of NW_014639004.1, from coordinate 666,029 downwards.
GGCGGAAGGCGAAGGAGGGGACGATGCATGGTGCGATACAGCAGGCACCACAGCGGTCGTTGAAGCTTGCGTGCTAGCGCACGTTAGAGCCTGATTGTCGCACCACTCGGCATGGTCGGTCAGCAAGCCTGCTCATCGATACTCTGGGACTGAAGGATCAGTTGCACCGCGAATAACAAGCAATGCCTCCAAAACCTTGGCCATGCGACGGATTCTTTCCTCCCCGTCAACGCCGGCGCGGACGAGCTCGGCGGCGAGTTCCAAGCATCGGAACTCCTCACCCGTCATGTCAGAAGCCCTAGAATCCAGCCCGAGATATGCTCTTGCCTCGTCGCACAACGTCATGGCCTCGGATAATGTCAAGACTCGAGTGTCATTTGACATGATGAGCGCCTACACTCGCGAACTTGAAAGCCAGCGAGTCGAGAGAAGGCTACGATGTCGACCAAAGAGTCAAGCGCTGCAATATTCGTATTGGCACCTAGGCAGCCGTTGTGAGAATATGTACGGCGGGCATGTGAGTATGAGTGGGTTAGTATCGAGAAGGTCGTGGTGGATGAAGGACAAGACGGGGAGCGGAGGGACAAGAAGAGGAAGGATGGCCTGCTTATGTGTACGTCTGCCTTCCGCACCTGCTGCTCGCCGTCTTTGACGTTCGAGGTGCGGGTAAGTGTAATTCCGCACTTGACCAGGATGGCGCTCAAGATGAGCGAGGCGAATGTGCGGAAAGGAGCGGAGGGGGAGGAGCGTCCGCCGCGCAACGGAGGCGCTTTGCTCCCGATCGGATCGTTCGCTCGTCCTAGACAAAATCGCAAGGGTGCTCTCACAGCGTGTCATTGACCTCGTCACACTTGCCTTTTGTCACCGTGTGCCTGAAGAAGAGGAATGTGTGACAGTGTCGAGATGCACTCTTTCTGACACGCTTGGTGACGTGCTATTATTCGGGGCATACCGATCTACAATCCAATCACGACCGCTGCCGATTCCGCTCCGATTGAGCATCAATCATAGATCCAAACCAAGCTCAATGCACACGACCCACCAAAATCTGGGTGGCAACACATGCATGAATGATTGTCAACTTCGAAATGTGCATGCTAGACAGGACTTGTTTCGAGATGAATCTAAGCCTCGACGTCCTGCTGGCCCGAGTATTCGGGGAGGATCTTGCAGGCACCCTCCCAGTCGAGGCTTGCGTCGCAGAGCTGGCGGATGACGTCGATGACCTGGTCGATGGGGCCGATGCGCTGAGCGGTGGAGTCGCGCTCGCGCAGCGTCATGGTGCCCTTGCTGAGACTGGCAAAGTCGAGCGTGCAGGCAAACGGCGTACCGAGCTCGTCGTTTCGCGCATACCTCCTGCCGATACTCGCGTTGGAGTCGTCCACACGCGACGCCACACCAGCCGAACGAAGCTTACGGCTCACCTGCTTGACAAGCGGCGCCAGCTTCTCGTTGGAGCTAATGGGCACAATGAGCGCCTTGATGGGTGCCACCAGAGGAGGCAGACTCAAAACACCACGGTCCTGATCCTCGGCACGCGTCCAGAAGCTGTGCTCCAACAGCGAGTAGAAGATACGACCGATACCAAACGAGGGCTCGATCACGTTGGGCGTAAACTCGCGCACCGTCTCGCGGATCGTCTTCATCTCCACCGTCACCACATCGGTGGTCAGCTCAAACGTCTGACCCGTGCAGACCGTCAGCGGCGCCGAGCCGTTCTTGAGCTGCGACTCGAGCTCGCCCAGCTTCTTCTGATCCATCTCGAGAATCGCCTCCTCGACGATCTTGGCATCCTTCTTAAACTTGGGGCCGATGTTCTTCTTGACGATCGTCGCCACGAGCTTGTCGTACACCTTGGGCTCCTTGTGCGCCTTTTGGACCACAAGATCCTTCTTGGTCCTCTTGCTGTGCACGGTGAGGTCGTAGGCGCTGCGGTCCGCACAACCAACGCACTCGATCCAGCCGTACGAGGTGTGGATCTCGGCGTCCCAGCAGTCGCTGGCGTAGTGGGCCATCTCGTTGCTCATGTGCTGGCGGAAGCGCAGACGCGTAGGGTCGATGCCGATCTTGACGAGGAAGAGGTAGATGCGGCCGATAAAGTAGCCGAGCGTCTGGTTGTCGATGACGCCCTGTGCGACGGCGTCGCCGATGGTCTTGGTGGTGATGTCGGTCTTGCCGGACTCCTGCACGTCCTTGGCGAGCAGCGGCACCTGGATATCCTTGACCTCGTCGAAGCGCTCGTGGTTCTTGTCCTCGGGGTCGACGAAGTGCTCGATCTCGGCCATGGTGAACTCGCGCACGCGCAGCAGACCGGCGCGGGGGCTGATCTCGTTGCGGAACGACTTGCCGATCTGCGCACTGGCAAAGGGGACGCGGCCGTTGTTGAACTCGAGCAGACGCTGGAAGTTGACAAAGTGGCCCTGGGCCGTCTCGGGACGCAGGTAGCCCTTGACCTGGCCGGTGGGGCCGATGGAGGACTCGAACATGAGGTTGAACTCGATGGGTTCCGAGACCTCGTTGCCGGACTCGGGCGAGCGAATATCGTACTTGCGGATGAGCTCGCCGAGCTGCTTGCCGTCGAAGTTGTCGATCTGTGCGAGCGTCGAGGTGTATTCAGCGACGAGTGCGTCGTCGAGCTTGACGGCGCTCGACTTGACCTTCTTCTTCTTGGTCTTCTTGTCGTCGCCGGCGGCAGGCTCAGCGGGGATGGCGATGGTCTCGCCGGCCTCCTTGGCGCGCGCCTGCTTGTCGCCCTCGAGACGCGCCTCGAGCACGCCCTCGACGAGGTGGTCTGCACGGAAGATCTCGCCATTCTTGGTGTCCTTGCACATCCAGTCGGCAAACTTGTCGACGTGGCCCGAGGTCTTGAGCACGTCGGCGAGCGTCATGATGGTGGTGTCGAGCTCAAGCATCTCCTCCTCGATGATAAAGTGGTTGCGCCACTGGTTGATGATGTTGGCCTGGAGCGCGGCACCGGTGGGGCCGTAGTCGTAGAGACCGCCCACGCCGCCGTAGATCTCGAAGGCCTGGATGTAGAAGAATCGCTTGGTCATGAGGCCCTCGAGCTGGCCGCGCGAGAAGGGATGCGCATCGCGCTTGACCTCTGTGCGGTCAGACATGTTGCGAGCTGTGGATGTTGCGGAGAATGCAAGTGCGAGCGAGGCGGTTGGTAGGCAGCGAGGCGCTGTCGAAGCCGAAGGACGAACGAGAGCCGCCGAAAAGTGTCTGGAAAGGTTCGGCAGAAGGGATCGAGGCGCTACCAGCATAAACGTGGGAGCGTGTGCTCGATGGAGAGGTATGGATGAGGGTGGTGGTGAGGGAACGTTCAAAGGTCGGACGACCAGAAATCGCTGATTGGTCTTCTCGGCGGATTTTGTGAAGAAGATCTGCAGTCCAACAAGTGCCATTCGGCCAAGCAGCGGAGCAGCAGCGGAGCAGCAGCGGAGAAGCGCACTCAACGGGGAGGAGGCGGGAAGCGCTTTCTTTCCGCTTCTCCAGCTCACCGCACCAAAAGTGACTCGCGCGATTTTCCAGCCCCTAACTTGTGCTTTCATGGAAATCTCACACTCCATTTCCTGTAAAATCGTGTCGAGGGTCCAAAGTCGAGACTGGACTGTGCGCGCGTTGCTTGGGCCCTGAGCGCATGCAGGAGAATGCAGCGCACCGGCCACTCCACTGGGAAAAAAAGGGGCGCAGAAAAAGATTAAACCCGCATTCGAAGTCAGAAGTCAAAATTTCGAGAGAGAAAGGAAAATCGAGCTGGCGAGCCTCGCCGCGGCTCATGCCACAAGCCAGGTGCTCAGTCGAGGCTCGAAAAATTCGTGTTTCAATGCGGTGCTGTTCGAAAAAAATTCTCTGATACAGTAGCTTTCCTCTCGGTTTGGCCGAAGAAAGCTCAGTACTGTGTACTCTAGAGCCATAGCATCTCAATAGTCCGGTCGGCTCCCAGCTCCAACTGCAACAGACACCAATTTGCGATAATGCACGCTAGGACCCCTTGGAGGATAGAGCATGAGAGAGGGTGGTTGGTGCGCGGCGGCAATGCAGGGTACAATGGCGTGGAGTGCGAAAAAGAAAAAGTGAAATTTGCCCCTGGCTCGAGCGCCCCGGCGTTAGCCATATGGCCCGAGCTCACGGCGACCCTTTCCTCTTTCCTTTTTTTTTGCGGGCGGTGCGGGAGGAGTTCAGTTTCAGTTCTCCTGACTTTCACAGCACAGCGAGGACCCTCTCTCTCCCTCTCGGCTTACCTTCTCTCTGGCCAAAAAATTCAAAAATTCATGAGAGGAGGCATGGATCGTGCCTTTTTTTTGGAGCCTTGGCCCGCGCTCTTGGAACGGCCGGGCCCTTTCGAAAGAGAAAAAAAACGGTGAGAGAGAGGGCGGGTGGGCCTGGCCTCTGCACGGCTCAGCAGCAGCTGCGGGCGCTGAGGCCAAGCTCGTAATGCCAAGCTGCTCGTGAGCTTGCCACCCTAACCCGCTCGATCCAGCCGCTCGTCGGTGCTGCTCATACCTCCATCATCTCTACCCTCTTCTGTCATCTACCTTTGAAGCGCGTCGAAGCACGTCGCTCTGCTGAAGAGAGCATTCGGTGGCGTCGCTCTAAGCCGCTGTTCTCTGCTCGAAACGACACGGTGCCGCATTCTTCCCTTGCTGATCCGACCAGCATATCCACGGGTTCATCCAGGCAGCCCAGCACACACACCGTCTTCTCGATCGACGCAAGCTCGATATGGAGTCATTCTAAGTGCACAGCCCGCCTCCATCCTTCTCTCTCAAACAGCCTCGTTCCGACATCTTCAGCGTCCACGGCAGACGCTTGGCGGCGCTAGTGTTCACCCTGCCCGCAGCCTCCGATTCCGAGCGGACGAGTGCCTACCATCCAAACTCAACACCTTTCTCACACTCCAAGCGTATACCCAGTCATGAGCAGGGCCCCTCCTCTGATGCCGAGCTCGTCCGGCTCGCATAGCTACTCGTCGCCCAAGCTTGGCGCTGCAGCCATCTATAGCACCAGCTCCCCTACCGGCTCGCCGCGGCCGTACTTTGCGCAGCATCTGCCCGGCACTCTTTCGCCGTACCGCGATGCATCCTCGCGCTATGCTCATCTCGGTAGCCCACGCATCAGCTCGCTCAGCCGCGATGCCACCGCAGCCTTGAAGGCGAGCAGCTACCCCACATCATCTTCTCGACCCACATCTCCCACCCCCGGCTCGCGGTCACCATCGCCCAGCAGCGACAGCGATGCCTCTGATGCCTCTGTCTCTCGCGAGTCTCTTGCACCCGGCCAACACCATCACCACGACTCGCGCGAACACGCACATCCGCCGCTCAGCAGGCACGACTCGTCCGGGCGTGGCGACTCGCAATTTGCGCGACACGATGGTCACGACGAACCTGGCACTTCCGCATCGGCCAAAGGGGCGTCCGCCGATTCTCCCAACAGCCTCAGGCGTGCACATCAGCTGCAGCCAATAGATACCAAAAGTGAGTACTTGTACATCTCGACATGGCCGCCGCCGCTTTGCCCTTTTGCTCGTCATCCACCGCCCACCCCATTCAACATCGAGCCAGCTTGCTCGACAGCTTGCTCGAGATGATGATTCGTATGACCCGATCCGACTGGCTCGTTCAGTCTGCCTGTTGCGACTCGCCGTAGCCGGGCAGCTCGGTGCGGGTTGCAGCTGCGGACATCCCGCGGCTAACCGGTTCACATTGTCCGCACTCCCGCAACAAGGTTTGACCCACCGCGTTATTGGTGGCGAACCTTGCTGCTCGGACCTGGCCGTTATGCAGAGTCCGGGACAATTCGCGCGCAGAAGCGCATAGAGTGGCGCTGCAGAACCCTGCATTGCAAGCAAGCGGTGCTGTTCGGCGGAAGGCAGCATTTTGTCGGCGTTGCCGACGACGCTGTCTCTCGACTGAAGCACCCATGGCGCTGGACTGCTAGCCGGTAGGCACTCCTGCACGCCCTTCCGTGCCCGTAACGTGGCATTGCTGCTCGTGCCTTGCCGGAATGGACCGAGCCAGGTTCTCGCTGCCTCTTGGGCCCGCTCGCCCCCGACGCTGGCGCCATTGACAGACAGCCACCTTACGCCATCGAGCGGATCGGTGGCAGCGGGTTGCATGCGAGTCGAGCGACATCATATCGACCTGCACGCACTGCTGCCCCATCAGCTTGGCTGTCGTGCAGATGCGGCGTGTGATGCTCTCTCCCTCGGTCTCTCACTCGCTTCCCCGGCGATATCAAGCCCATCGGAACAGCGTTGGCTCCATGAGCAGCTACACTCGCGAGCTTGTCGTTGGCAAGCTTTGCATACAGCCGTTGTCGCTCGCTTGGCCCTGCCTGCTCAGAGATGCAAGGCTGCTGAGCGTCGGATGATGCCAAGCGCGCACGATGGTCGGCTCAGCATGTTTGGCCCGCATTCGCAGTCGCATGAAAGGCATCGTCGACGCGCTTCCAAGCCGGATCGGCTCGAAGCGTAGCGTAGCCTCGCGGATGTGATGCTAAGTTGTCCGTGCTTTCGCTCGGCTCGAGGTGAGCTTACAGTCGCTGCACGTTGTTCTTCACATCTGCACGCGTGCAGGAGGTGCGCAACGACGGCGGGAGCGCAGCCAAGTGGCCGCTCGGTTTGCTGTTGGCGCCCAGCGGGGATTTTCTAATTTGGCACGCGTCGAGCCCGCTCTGGGCTTGCGCCTGGACTCACTTGGGCCAGCTGACGCTCTCGGCCTCGGTGGCTTTTTGCGCGTGAGCCAGTTGGCGCGGCAGTGCCGAAGCAGAGCACGCCCAAAATACTGTACCCTCTGCTCCCACGCCGCTGCATCGCATCGCTTCGATGCAGCGTGACCCCTTTGGCTGCACGCGCCGCCTGCTGCGTCCCCTCGCTGCAACCTTGGCTTCGCCTTGCCTTGCCTTGCCTTGCCTTGCCTTGGCCCGCACGCTCGCTCGCTCGCCTGCCTGCCTGTCTGCCCGTGCCGCCTGCCGTCATCCTGCGGAACTACAGTAGTCTTCTCCGTCACTGGCAGTGGCAGCTGCAGCTCGAGCCCACACACCACACCGGCAGCAGCTCAGCACAGCATCCAGTCAAGGCCTTGTCTCCCGCACTTCTTCTTCCAAAGCCTTTGTCGCGCCATGCCTCGCTCCGCCTCGCCCTGCCTTTTCTGCTGCCCTCGCTGCGTCTGCATCTCACGCCCCTCCCGCGCCTTCGTCCGTTCAGAGTGCTTTGGTCGCTCAGTCCCAGCCGCGTAGCCGACTCCCCCTCTGCATCTTCCGTCTGCCTCGTCGCCTGCTTGTTTGGATCCGTGGCACTGCCCGCCGCGACGCCCTTCCAGCCTCGCTCGCCTCTGCCTGCTACTCCACCCAGACTAGCCCGCTCGCTCTGCTGCCGCTCCTTTGCCTCGCACCGACCACCTATCCTCCCACACCTTCCATACCCACCGCATCCTTCCTCCCGCTCTCTCTTTCGCCTCGCAATTACCCGTCTACCAGCTGTCTCAACCCACGACACCCTCAGAGCTACGCTGAACCCAGGCGCAAGTCAGAACGCCAAGCTCCGATCACGGCTCATCGTTCGTCTTCACGAGACTCGTTCAGGCACATCGTCTGATCAGCGGTAGCGGCGACGTGTCTGCGAGCGTCATATCGACTGCGCCTGTCTCGAGCGATCGTCCCGACGATATCTTGCGTCGCCGACCTCGGACGCGACGCCGATCGCAGCCTTGCTCGTCTTCCGTACAACCATTATCAACCTTGATCCCACTCAACCCACTCCGACCACGGGCGTGGAGCAGCATCGGGCAAAGATGGCGGCCTCTCCCGAACTCATCCGCTTCACCGACAGCCTTCTCAATACTGACAACATGCTCTCCCCCCTCCACCACACCTTCGCCGCCGCAGACGCTGCCACCCGACGAACATCCGCCGGTGAGCCTCTGAGCGCCAGTTCGCCGCGCATCGGCGAGGCATACGTCAACAGCCCCAAACGCGATCCACTTCGCGACGGCTATCGTGCCACACCACCCTCATCTGCATGGAGGCATTCCGGCTCTTATACCGGACGCGACGGCTCGCCATGGTACACCGATGCGCGCTCTTCGCCTTTTGCCTCTTCGGCCGCACGCGACTACGCCACCCTCGAGCTCGAATCGAGCCTAGGTGCGCCAACACATCCCGCCGGTGACCCCTCGATGCACTACGGCGACACCAGCAACGCCGACAACGTCGTCGCGCTCCTCCACGCCGCTGCAGCCGCAGACGAAGCCAACAAGCACGCGGATCGCTCCAACGAGAACCGGTTCCCTTCGCCGAGCGCGTTTTACCAGCAGGGCATGCCTACATACGGTATCCCTCCGTATTCGGCCGCCTACCGATCCAGCTCGTCCGGTCTCGGCTTCACCAATTCGCCCAATCTCGGCTTTGCACGACCCTACCGCGGCGTCGACGGCTCCATGGATGCCCCCTCGCCCTACGGTCAGGCAGCCGCCACCGTCCAGCCCTCGGCAACCGCATCCTCGGCGCAAGACGAAGACGTCAAGACGCAGATCAAGACCGAGCCCGCAACAGCCGAGGTTGACCCCCAGCCTGCCGCCAAAAAGCCACGCGCACGCGGTCGCAAGAAGAGCGTCGTCAAGGTCGAGAACGACGAGGCGTCGGCGAGCGTCTCGACATCCAACGCACCAACGGCGCTGGACAGCGTCGTCTCGGCCGCGCTGGCTGCTTCGGAGGCCCCCGCCGCCTATGCTAGCACTGCTTTTGCGCCATACGGATATCCCGACTACAGCGCCACCGCCATGCCTGCCACTGCCTTCTCCGCCAATCCTCTGGTCTCGCTGGCCGCGCAGGTGAGCGGAGCCCTCGCCGCGCCTGCCACTACATCGCAGGCTCTCGTCTCGTCCGAGCCAACTGCCCAAGCCGCGCCTCCAGCAGCCAAGGCTGGCTCGGCAACCTCTGCCGCCTCGCCTACTTCGCCTGGAAAGAGCAAGACCGAGAGCGACGCGGGTGGACCCAAATTGCACGAGTGCGAGACATGCGGCAAGTCCTTCAGCCGAAGGTCGGATCTTGCACGACACCGCCGCATTCACACTGGCGAGCGTCCTTACCCGTGCGACTATCCGGGCTGCGGAAAGAGCTTCATCCAGCGATCCGCACTCACCGTCCACTCGCGCGTCCACTCGGGCGAGCGTCCGCACAAGTGCGAGTTTGAAGGATGCGACAAGAGTTTCTCGGACAGCAGCTCGCTCGCACGACATCGCCGAACGCACACGGGAAGGCGACCGTACGTCTGCGACTTTCCCAAATGCGGCAAGATGTTCACGCGTCGCACCACGCTCAACCGCCACTCGCGATGTCACCAGCCCGGCTACGTCAAGCCCAAGAGCCGCGGCAAGGGTCGCGGCAAGGGAAAGAAGTCGGGCGCCGAAGGCGATGCCAATGCGGGCGACGACGACGATGACGATGATGAGGACGACGACGACGAAGATGACGAGGACGAAGACAGCGAGGACGATGAGGAGGATGAGGATTCGGAGGCCGAGTCTGGCTCCGGATCCGAGCCAGCCGAGTCGGTCACGCCGCCCGAAACCTCTGCGCAAGTGGCCAAGGGCGCCAAGCGTGCTGCTCCTGGGCGTGGACGCAAGAATTCAAACGCCAAAAAGGCCAACACTGGCAACGCCGCCGGTGTGGTCAACCGCATGAACCGCTCGGCGAGCGACGCGGAGGCTGCCATGACGCTGGCTCAGGCCGCATTGCAGGCACAGTTCAATCCCTATTACGCCGAGCAGATTAACGCTCCTGGCACAGATGCACCTTCGTCCAACGCAACCAGCAGCATGCCCTGGTCCTATCCCATGTCGGCTCAGGACGGAACGGCGGCACTGCTCGCCGCGAGCAACCACTCGAGCTTCTCGCCGGGCATGGGCTCGAACGACTCGAACGAGGCGATGGAGGCTGCCGCTGCCGTCCTCGGCGGCTTTGCCAACTCACCAAGCGCCACGAGCAACGGCGCCGATGCGGCACACGCGAGTTCGCTCTCGGAAGCACAGCTGCTGCTCGACGCCGCCATGAGCCCCGTGTCGAAGCACGCCACCATTCCGGGTACTTCGGATGCCAACAAGGGCGCCGCCGCGCGCGGTCGTGGTCGTGGACGCGGTCGTGGAGCTCAAGCTGGCGGTCGAAGCAGCCGTCCCAGCAACCTGTCGACCGCCACAGGCGCAGAGTCGTCCGAAGCGGCGTCGGATGAGACGCCCGCTGCCGAGCCGTCGTCCTGATTGCCCTTCACCTCCTTCTCCCTCTTGTCATCTTCGGGCCTCTTTCTCCAATTCCCTTGTATTCTTCCCGTAACGCTTTCCTCGCAACTGTCCCTCGACCTCCTTAACTCTCCCTCACGCGTCTTGTGTTCAAGACGGTGTACTTGTACCTGCCCTTCCCCCACTTTTCTTACTGTTTGTTCTTCTCATCGCACGAATGTCTGTCCTTTCCGCTGTTGTGGATCGGGTCAGGCCTGTAATCCATAGATTCGATTGAAGTTTGCTTTGCCGTGCAAGGTGGTGAGATGAAGGTGAGATCGCGATGCGGCGTGGGGCGGTGGGGGATCGGGCGATGCAGTCGTGTGGAGATTTTCGCGTCTGCCAACGGCGCGCGTGGAGCCGGGGGCTGAAAAGGTGTCAAGACCCTAATCGCTTCTCGTTCCTTCCTTCATCCCTCGTCGCGACACCTCGGCACTTCCTTCCTTCGTTCCTGCTGCGCCACAGACCTGCCTCGTCGCAAATCATTGCCACCCTCTGCGGAGCTACCAAAGCCTCGCATCTCCTTCTTCCTCTCCACTCTGCTGCGCCACGACCGTCTCACCACACGTCCTTTCCTTTCTGTTCACCTGACCGATTCTGTTCATCATGGCGAGCGGGAGCAAGTACGAAGAGCTCATCGCCGAGGATGTGGCATACCACAAAGCATCGACGCCGCTGGAAGACATGCCGAGCTGCACGAACATGTTTGACAAGTGGGCGCAGTGCTTTGCGCTCGGCCCGCAGATCAAGGCGGTATACCGGTACGGTGGCCTGCAGGATTGCCGAGACAAGCTGGACGACTTCAAGTTCTGTTTGACGATGAAAGGCATGTCGCCGGAAGAAAAGTACGAGACGTGGATCCGAAGAAAGGCCGAAAAGACGGCGAGCCAAAGACTGAGCAGGGAGAGCTCAGAGAACGTGTGGCAGATCAGAAGGTATGTCTCTCTTCAGCGCATCGATCATGCCATCGAGAAGTCTTGCTGACATTTGTTGGGAGTAGAGATCCAAATGCTGCGGTCAAAACGAAGGGCGAGACAGGGACGATTGTATGATTTCGCATCCTCAAGAACTTGTGTGCAGCAGACATGGCCGACCTCGACCATGTCGCTGCACTTTCTACCATGTGAGCACGAGACGGAGTGTTGAGGCTTACGCACACACCTTGCACCCGACGGGCTTGTCGATGCTACACTCGCACTTGCAGCTCACCGAGTCTGCCATCTTTGTTCTCCCGCACAGAAGGTGCCGACGACAGACCTACACACCTCGCGCTTCCTGATCTGCATTGCTAGTGCTGGCTATCCAGTGCACCTTTGCGGCTGGGGCTTGCACACGTACGATCTGGCGCACCCGAGATGGAGACGCTAGGGAAACCCGCACCAACGCCGCATCCAACCCGCCTTCGATCTTCCGCCCGCCGCTGCTCGGCCTGACCTTGACCCGCGCGTCTTTCCCGCCTGCTTCCTTCGAGAAAAAGGCAGGATGGGCGCAGTGGGGTCGGTTGCGGATGGGTAGCGGTAGTGCCTCAGGCGCTTTAAAGCGGTAGTAGACGATCCTAACCCTAAGTTGATTCGCGCCGAGCCCAGCTCTTCCCTTGTGCGACCAACCTTCGCTCACAGGTTTCCTCAGGGGGACCTAGAGAGTGTTGCTGGACTGCCAGGGGAAGGGTCGGAGTACCAGAGCCTGGTTGATCTGCTCTGTGCAGCAGAAACACTGGGGGCAAAGACAGCCGCTACGGTGGTCGCGTCTCGATCCAAGTGCCCCCGCGGTACTGTCGACTCTGGTACGCATGCTCTGGCTTACGTCGAGGACGCTGTTTTGTGCAGCGCCGTGCTCCGCAAAGTTTGTGCTTTGGTTCCGCCTGCTGGTAAAGGACGGCGGCACGGTCTTGTCTCGATTCAAACCACGGTTTTCGCAGGCTGCAGGGATTGGGTTGTTCTGTTCTTCTTACCACCCTGTTCTTTCGAAGCCTTCAAGGAAGAACGGATGCCCGTTGGTGGGTTTCCCCTCTCCAAGTCGCGCTGGATCGTTGTGCATACCCCCTCGGTTGCCTGGGTTTTGGGCAGTAGGAAAATGCGCGCGGGAGTTGTAGTTCTTGAGGCACCTGCCGTCGTTGATTGGCTCACTGCGATTAGGTTGGTGCCAGGGGAAGGGGTTGGAACACTGCTCTGAGGAGGAAGAGGTGGCGCTGGGTGAAGAACCCGCCCCCTCGAGTGTATCAGAGCTTCGTGCTCGACTAGTACCCCTTTGCCTTGCACCGATCTCGCAGTCGATTACCACCATACGACTAATTTTTCTACCTCCTTACGACGCACGAGACGGTCCAACGCGGACGCGATGGGTTCCAACAACCTATGCCTCGCTCTCGTGCGTCAGGCTCACACTGCAATGCACGCATCGACTCGTCTGAACATGGTATTGCGCATTGCTAATGGTACATTTTCTTCCCATCGTGAGCGACACTTAGTGCTGCTCATCGTCGCCGGGGATGTGGTCGAGCTGATCGAGCTGCTCGAGCGCGTTGCGAATAATCTCGACGCCCCTCTCGAGATCCTTGTCGTCAATGACCAGGGGCGGGGCGAGACGAATGATGTTAACATGCGTTGGCTTAGCCAACAAACCGAGATGCTTAAGCAGCAGACAGAGCTGCCAAGCGCTCCTGCCCTTGGTCGATTTGGTCTCGTCGATGACGATCGCGTTGAGCAGACCCCTTCCGCGCACACTGGCAAGGAGGGGGTGGTTGATCTGCATAAGCTGCTGGCGGAACTTTTCGCCAAGCTCCTCTGCACGCTCGGAAAGCTTTTCGTTGACCAGCACGTCGATGGCGGCGCTGGCGACGGCGCATCCAAGCGGGTTGCCGCCGTACGTCGAACCGTGCTCGCCCGGCTTGATGCACAGCATCACCTCGCGATCAGCCAGCACAGCCGAGACCGGGTAGACGCCGCCCGAAAGCGCCTTGCCGAGCGTGACAATGTCCGGGCGCACGCCATCGTGCTGGTGGCAAAGCATCTTGCCCGTCCTACCCAGACCGGTCTGGATCTCGTCGCAGATAAAGAGCACGTTGTGCTTGCGGCACAGCTGCTCGACGCGCTTGAGGTATCCATCGCTCGGCACAACGATGCCCGCCTCGCCCTGGATGGGCTCCACGAGGAACGCGGCGACCTCGTGGCCGTACTTGTCGAGGACCTTTTCGAGGTCGTCTGCATTGTCGTAGCGGATGTGCATGTCGTCGACGCCCGGCCCGACGCGGTCGAGGAAGGGCCCAAAGCCGGTGCGCGACTCGGGGTCGGTGGACATGGAGATGACGCCGAGGGTGCGGCCGTGGAAGTTGCCCGCAACCGAGAGCAGACGCGCCTTGCCCTCGGGAATGCCCTTCTTCATGTAACCCCACTTGCGCGCGAGCTTTAGTGCGGTCTCGACCGCCTCGGCGCCCGTGTTCATGGGGAGCACCATCTCGTATCCAAACGTCTTGGTCACCTTTTCGGCAAAGGGCGCAAACGCCGAGTTGTAGAACGCGCGCGAGCTGAGCGTGAGCTTCTGCGCCTGCGCCACGAGCGCCCCGACAATGTCCGGATGGCAGTGGCCCTGGTTGACCGCACTGTAGGCGGAGAGGAAGTCGAGGTACTGACGTCCCTCCGGGTCCCAGACGTGGGCGCCCTGCGCGCGGTCAAAGACGACGGGCAGCGGGTGGTAGTTGTGTGCGCCGTACTCGGCCTCCTTGTGGATGGTCTCCTGCGTGGAGAGCGTGTTGGCCGAGGTGGAGGCGGCCGACTGGACGGCCTTGACGGCGGTCTTGAGCGTGGCGGGGACCGCGGCCGCAGCAGCGGTGGCGGCGGCGGCAACGCCAGCAGTAGCAGTGGGTGCCATGATGTCAATTGGTGTGGGGATAAGGAGATCAGATACTTTGAGATGTATCGGATGGTCGTTGGCAGAAGAATGGGAAAGCTCCAAGGGCGGGGCTAAGCTTATATGTGTTTTGGTGCGGTATCAGCGAGGAGGGCGAGCAGCAGATTTTGCTCAGCTTGCCGGAGGGGGCGTGCGGGAGAGGCGATCCGGTTGCTTGTCCGGCAATCAAGAGTGAGGATGCTGTTGGTTTCGGGCGGCGAGGAGGAGGAGGAGGAGGAAGAGGAGGAGGACGCCAAGCATGGAGGGAGGCGCGCGCATTCTGCCACTGTAACTCAGTCTCTGAGACGGCCACGCGAAGTGAGCAGACGGCCACATGTGCAGCCAAATTGGCTCAACCCAGAGATAGCAGAGGAGCGCAAAGAGAGCGCAGCACACTGCTCGTCTGATAGCCGTTGGATTGCCAAGCAGCGCATGTGACGACGGCTGAGCGCGCGCTTTCGGCCAGCGAGCGGCAGAGGCAGCGGCCGAGGCAGCGGCACAGTGTGACGGGCTGGCTGCATTGCGTTGCTTGCGCTGCGTCGGATAGTAGCACGGCTACTCGAGCGGCTCATCCGAGAATGCACTCGCGCGCCGGACCCTTTCGGCTCCCCCCGCAAAGTCCAAACTTTACGCCAGACAACCTAGCGGAACCTCTGGCGGAAAGTCTCGACGCGTCCCGGCTACTTGTTCGGCAAGGCTGAATGTGAGATCGAATATCGAACAGCAATATGATATTGGACAAGATCGGATCGGCTTCGACGGCGTTGGGATATCGCCGATGCACTCAGGGTCTCGAGGCTGGAATTTTTCGTTGGGTGGCCGCAAAGGCAGCCGCGACACTGCCAAACTTCTCGAGGCGGTTCAAGAAAAAAAAAAAAAAAAGTGCAGTACGAGCCAGAAGGAGCTGCTCCACACGTCCAACTCGCGAAGCACACCCTCTCTTCCTCTCCCTCTCACCACCCATCGCGCGGATCTCTCTTCCATCACACACACACAAGGTGGAGCGCAGATCGCCCAACATGCCCGCGCAAACACACAAGCCGAGCCCGGCAAAGCGCAAGGCCAATGCCACCCCAGTCTCGACGCCACCGCAAAAGAAAAAGTCCGCTGCCAAGCCGTCGCCCGCCAAACGCGCCTCCAACAATGACGACGACTTTATCATGACGCTCGACTCGGACGACGAGGTGGTCGATCTCGATGCTGTCAATGCCGATGCAGATGCTGCTGACTCCGCCTCCGAGTCCGAACCCGACACACCTGCAGCCGACGAGAAGCTCACCAAGAACCAGCGCAAGCGCAAGGAGAAGGCGCATCTGGCAGGCAAGGAAAAGATCGTAGAGAGCGTCTCGGCACGCAACAACAACGGCGCTGCAGCTGCCAAGGACACAATGGCGCTCGACAAGGATTTTGAATTCGACATCTTTGGCGACGGCTCCGGCGCCGACTACCAGCGCGCCGAATCCAACGGCTGGGACATGTCCGTCAACGGCCACAGGATGCACAAGAAGCTCAACGTCGACGACATCATCGAGAAGCGAAGAAAGACGCGCCCACAGATCCAGCTGCCAGAGTCCGACGACGAAGAGTCGGATGATGCCTCGGACAATGCTTCCGACGCGCTGGACGACGACATCAAGTTCGCTGAGTTTGGCGATAGCGATGACGAAGACGACGAGGCAGACCACGACCGCTTCGGTGGCGGCAACGGCAAGATCACCGGGGACGACGAGGATGATGACGAGGCAGCCGAGATCGACAGCGAGGAGGATCCGTTGAGCACCGACGACGAAGAGGCCTCAGACGACGACGACGATGACGACAACGACCAAATCCAGAACCAGGATGACGTCGAGTCCAACTCGAGCGACGACGACTCGGACGAGGAGACCGAGCAGGAAAAGGCCAAGAAGGCCGCATTCTTCGCCGACGAACCCTCCACCTCGGCCAAGGCCAAAGCGAGCGATGCAGCCGAGTCGTCGTTTGCCAGCTTCTCGCTCTCGCGGCCGGTGCTGCGCGCTCTGTCGTCGCTCTCGTTCCACAAGCCCACGCCGATCCAGTCGCGCACCATCCCCATTGCGCTTGCCGGCAAGGACATCGTTGCGGGTGCCGTGACCGGTTCCGGTAAGACGGCGGCGTTCATGATCCCTGCCATCGAGCGTCTCACGTGGCGTGCCAAGGGTCGGGCGCAAGAGGCCAAGTCGCGCGTGCTCATCCTGGCGCCGACGCGCGAGCTGGCGATCCAGTGCTACTCGGTGGGCAAGTCGATCGCCAAGTTCACCGACATCCGCTTCTGCCTCTGCGTCGGCGGGCTCTCGGTCAAGAGCCAGGAGGCGGAGCTGAAGCTGCGCCCCGAGGTGGTCATTGCTACGCCCGGTAGGCTCATCGACCACGTGCGCAATTCGGCGAGCTTTACGCTCGATGACATCGAGATCCTGGTCATGGACGAGGCGGACCGCATGCTGGAGGACGGATTTGCGGACGAGCTCAACGAGATCGTCAAGTCGTGTCCCAAGGGTGCGCGTCAGACCATGCTCTTCTCGGCCACCATGACGGACGATGTGGAGCAGCTCGTAAGGCTGTCGCTCAAGCGGCCCGTGCGGCTGTTTGTCGACCCCAAGAGGACCACGGCCAAGAAGCTGGTGCAGGAGTTTGTGCGCGTGCGCGGCACGGGCACGGGCGGGGTTGCTGGCGCAGACGGTCTGGCTGGCGTGGGCGAAGAGGCGTCGACGTCCGCGCCTAATGGGGGGAGGAGGAGCGAGGATGCACAGCGACCGGCGCTGCTGCTCGCACTGTGCACACGCACCTTCACCAGCCAGGTCATCATCTTTGTGCGCTCCAAGAAGCTTGCGCACCAGCTCAAGATCGTATTCGGCCTGCTCGGCTTGTCGGCGGGTGAGCTGCATGGCGATCTGTCCCAGGAGCAGCGTATCGATGCGCTGACCGCCTTCCGCGATGGCAAGGTGGACTTTCTGATTGCCACCGACCTCGCCTCGCGCGGTCTCGACATCAAGGGAGTACAGACGGTGATCAACTACGATATGCCGGGCCAGTTCGAGGCGTACCTGCACCGCGTGGGTCGTACGGCGCGTGCGGGACGCAATGGTCGTGCGGTGACGCTGGTGGGCGAATCCGACCGACGCATGCTCAAGCTCGCGATCAAAAAGTCGAGTGCGGATCAGATCAAGCACCGCATCATCCCTGCCGAAGTAGCGGGCAAGATGTTGGAGACTCTGGAGGAGCTCAAGCCGGAGGTGGATGCGGTGCTGCGCGAGGAGAAGGAGGAGAAGGCGTTGCGGATCGCCGAGATGGAGCTCAAGAAGGGCGAGAATATGGTGGAGCATGCGGACGAGATCTTTGGCCGGCCCAAGCGCACGTGGTTCCAGACGGGCGCGGATAAGGATAAGGCTGCGACACTGTCCAAGGCGCAGTACGAGGCGACCATGGAGGCCAAGAAGAAGGACCAACCGGCGAGAGACAAGTATGCGGGGTTGAGCAGGAAGAAGCGTCGCAGCAAGATGATGCGCGAGGAGATGGAGCGCGAAAAGCAAGATGCGCGTGCCAGTGGCGGCGCCAAGACCGCTTCGGGTTCCAGCGTCAACGCCTCGGTCCGCGCAGCAAAGAAGGCGCAGCGTCCAACCAAGCTCGGCGTGGCTCCCGTCAAGGTCGCCAACGCCAAGGGTGCCAACGGCAAAGGCGGCAAGAAGGTCAAGAGCTCCTTTAGCCGCGATCTCACCGACAAGAAGCGTCGTTAACATCCCGCCCCCAGCAGATGTTCTTGGAGAGGGAGTTGCAGGAATGACACGCCATCTTTTTTTTCAGACAGTGTGTGTGTGTGTGTGTGTGTGTGTGTGTGTGTGTGTGTGTGCAATGTTTGTGATGCGATGGATTTTGGTCGGTGTCGGGGGGAAAGGGGGGATCTAGTCGGCTCCACCGTAGACGGCGAGGAGGGCATCGCCTACACCCGAGGGCGTGAGCACGCCCACGTCGCTAAACAAAAACGTCACCAGGTCCGGCGTAGTATAGTCGATCTATCCTCCACCATCAAAAGGGCGCTGTGAGTACTTTGTATAACGCCTCTCTCGGTGTGGGGTTGTACTTACGGCGGGGTTGAGTAGTTCCTGTGCGCGCGACATTTGCAACGATTGATGGGCGCCGAGTTTGGGGGTTGCGTGCTCTGGGTCTGTCTCGCCTGTCTTGGCGTCGGTAGGTTGGGCATCGAGATCGGGGAAGGCGAGCAGGTTTCGGTTGGTATTGTTGGTGGGCAGATCGTACTGGTTGAGCGGAAACATGCGCAAAAACTTGAAGCTCTCGGCGAGGGCGAAGAAGGGTTTGTTGCATGCCTTTGCGATAATCGCCATCCCATACGTCCCGACTGCATTCAGACACCCGCCAGACTCGACGACTCCCTCGGCACCCGTTAGGACCAAATCCACCTTGGGCATTGTATACGCCACTGCCGAGTCCAAAATCACCGTGCACGGAATACCGTAGCTGACAAGTTGGTTGTACGTCCTCAAGCCTAGGCCGTGGGGGCGGGATTCGGTGACGTAGACCGAGATGCGCTTTCGCTGGTGGAGTGCGGCGAATTTGAGCGCCTGCATGACCACGCGCGAATACGAATGCGTCAACACCACACTATCGTCGCTAATGAACGGCAGCACCAGCTCGCAGATCTTTTCGCGACACGACGGCACTGTATGCACGGCGAACTCGTGCGCCAGCGCGGCGAGCGACGCCTTGTGCGCTTCAAAGTCGTCGCCCGTATCCCACGACTTGGTCACCACAAACCGCGTAAACAGATCCAACCCCGCCGTTGCAGGCACCGGATTTTCGAGCGAAGCTTTGAGTCGATGCGAGGCTGAACGGATGTTCTCCATCAACTCCGAAGTCGTCGCCGCGCGCGATTTGGACACCAGCTCCGCAAGCGCAAAGATCGCCGCGATCGGAAACGGCAATTCGGCATCCGAAGAGAGGAGCGAGTGGTAGCACGAGATGATGTCGAACTCGTCGGTGCCAGAGCCGCTGCCGCTCGAGGGAGAGAGCAGCTTGGGTACAGAGGTGGATGATGTGGCACTTGGTGCCATCGTGTAATGCTAGTCGCAAGTGTGAGAATCGGAGGAGGAAGAGGTGGAAGGTGGACAGCATGAGGGCAGGGCGTGCGTTGCGAACAAAAATCCCGCCTGCCCTACGCCGAAATCCGAGGGTGCAATTTTCCACTCTTTGTGCCGATACCAACTCTCACACGTTTGAAAACAAAGTTCCCCCCCACCTTGCGAGTGCTCAACGCAGCCAAGCGATCATCACAGCAGCTCTCTGAAGCTGGGCAGGAACACACTGTTGCTGCGAGCATACTGCTGTACACAAGCATGCAGCTGCGGGGGCTGCTTGCGAAACTTGCACCGCGCTTTTGTACGCGCGGCAGTGGACCTCCAATGCCTCAAGCCACGAGGTCAAAGAGGATCATCGCGCCACGCCACCCAGTCAAGGGGTGTTGAGCAAGGGCATCTAATGAAAGTGGATTTCGGCAGCTGAATCTGGGTATACAATGAGAGTGAGGTGCGGCATCAAGGCGTCCAGATCTTGATGGTGAGATCGACGCTGGAGGTGGCTACGACATTGACGGTCCTGGGTTCTTGCTTGAGCGCATTGGATCCGTTGGCACCCGCGGCAGCGTCGGTGTCCTGAGCAGGTGGGATGGGCGCCTCGATCCTGGCTTTGCCCCAGGCGATGCTGGTGCAGAAGTGCGCATGCGCATCGATGGTCTTTGCGCATCTTCCCGTCTTGAGGTCCCAGACGCGCATGGTCTTGTCGTCCGACACGGAAAGCAGGTTCTTGCCGTTAGGCGAAAACGCCAGTCCTCGCACCCAGTTGTCGTGACCCGTGAGCGTCTTGAGACACTGCCCGGCGCTGTCCCAGATCTTGATCGTCTTGTCCCTCGATCCCGTCGCTGCGAATTGACCCGGCGCAGAAGCGGAGGCATCCTTGGGTGCGACCAAGCCGGCCAGCTCGCGGATTGCGGCGTACGCAGAGGCGGGCGCAAAGATGGCCACTTCCACAACATGGTCGTGGTCGCGCAGCTCGACTTTGGTCTCGCCCGTGGAAAGGTCCCAGATGCGTGCGGTTTGGTCGGTAGAGCAACTGACGAGCCACCTGCCGTCGTCGGAGGGTATTGCGGATCGAACCCATTCGGCGTGTCCATGCAGTGTGCGTGTGCAGAATCCCGTGGCGAGCTCCCAGATCTTGATGGTCTTGTCCCTGCTTGCGGACACGAGAAAGTCGTCACCCGGCAAAAAGCCGACGGAGGAAACGCTATGATCGTGCCCATGCAGCGTCTTGACGTTGCGATAGTCGTTGTTGGCATCCCACACCTTGATGGACAGGTCGGAGGAGCACGAGACGACGTAGTTGCCCTTGGAGTCAAAGTTGACATCCTGCACCGCCTTGGTGTGACCCTTGAGCGTGCGTTCGAACTCGCCCGTCTCCCAGTCCCACAGCTTGACCGTCGTGTCCTCGGATGCCGATGCGACCTGGCTGAAGACGGGGTGGAACGAGACTTTGGTGACGGGCATGCGGTGGCCCTGCATGGTGTGGCGTGCCGAGGCACGGGGCACCCAGTCGTTGAGCGATGCGGATCGCTTGGCGGACGGTGCGGCGGCGAGTTCTTCCTGAAGCTGCGACATGCGCGATTCCATCTCCATGATCTTCTTTTGGAGCCGGATGACGCTCGTCCACTTTTTCTCGAGCAGGCCTGCGTACTTGGCCTTGGGATCGGGCACGAAACCGTCCTGCCCCGCCTCGCGCATGAGGGTTGCGTAGGATTCGTGCAGACCGTTGGTCTTGAAGTAGTCGAGGATCGACTTGTGCAGTTCGTCCTTCTGGCGCTCGGAGAGCATGCTGGTGCTGCTGATGGAGCTCATGGCGGCTTGCAAGGCAGACCTGCTGCGCGGTGGGGGCCTAGCAGCAGCGCCGCGGGGCTGAACAGCGTGCGGTTGGAGCGAGCGAGCGGTCGGATCAGCTTTAGCCAGCCAAGCTCATGGTGGCTGTCGTTGGCCGCGGATTTGGTTGGTGACAAGTGGCAGGCCGAGGTGTGGAATGCAACACCTCGATGGGTAGTGGTAGAGTGAGAAGCAGGTCGGCAAGGCTTGCTGCGTGTGTGTCGATCTTTCCCCATCCGGCCGACTGAATGGGTCGAGCGGAGTAGCGAGAGGACGGTCTAACATTGCTTGAGGCGGCAAAAATGGTGCGCCTGCCCCGGCTGTGGATTGGGACTGAGCCGGTGGAGACCGCATCCCGAAATTCAGCAGCAAAGCAGCAAAAGCAGGCGTGAAACGAGTGCAAGGCGGGGTGAATCACCTCTCTCCGTCCCTCTCTGGCTCGCTTGATCGCACCGGCTGCCCCCACACTTTGTGCCGCGCAGCTCGCAATCCTCTTCATCCTCCGCAACACCATCCATCGTGCCACTATCCCATCGTCGGTCCCTGCTCTTGCACCATCTAATTTCGACACACCGGACACACATCGGATCCACACAACCTCCGCCCACGACCCATGCCATCGCCACCCAAGCCTTGGGAACGTGCAGGCGCAGGCGCGGCTGCCGATCTCTCCTCCTCTTCCACCATGTCGTCGTCGTCCGCCGCTTCGTCATCTGCGCTCGCCACCACATCCGCTGCTGCGCCCGCACTGCCCGAACGTCCATCCACACTCGGCGCCACCACATCCACCACCGGAGCATACGGTGCATCCGCCTACAACTCGCCGTACAGAAGCACCGTCGGTGGACTCGGCTCGACATACGGCGGCATGGGCTCCACATACGGCACCTCCTACGGCTCCCCTTACTCGCGCTACGGCGGCATGGGCGGCATGGGCGGCATGGGCGGCATGGGATACGGAAGCTACGGCAGCTACGGAGGATACGGAGGCTACGGAAGCTACGGCGGCTACGGAGGTTACGGTGGCATGGGCATGGGAATGGGCATGGGCATGGGCGGCATGCCAGGCATGCCGGGACAGCCCGGTGACGTCTCGCTCACCCAGCGCATGGAGGCCGGCACCCAGGCGACGTTCGAGCTCATCAGCAGCATCGTCGGCGCGTTTGGCGGCTTTGCGCAGATGCTCGAGAGCACGTTCATGGCGACGCACAGCAGCTTCTTCGCCATGGTGGGTGTGGCCGATCAGTTCGCCCACCTGCGCACCTACCTCGGCCAGGTGCTCAGCATCTTTGCACTGGCACGCTACCTCAAGAATCTCGGACTGCGCCTGGCAGGAAAGGCGCCCGCCGTCGAGCTCGATGCGCGCGAGTTCAAGGAGTTTGCCGCACACGGCGCCAACGGTCAGCCGGGCAAGGCGGCGCGGCCGAGCAAGCGTCCGCTCATCGTCTTCTTCATGGCGGTCATCGGCCTGCCCTACCTGATGGGCAAGCTGGTGCGCTTCATCACCGCCAAGCAGGAAGCCGAGCGTCAACGCCTCGAACAGCAGGGCCACAACCCGGGTCAGGCCGGTCTGCTTCCGGGCCAGCATGGTGGAGGCATGATCGCCGCCGGCGAAAACGGCGAGCCCATCGATCCGAGCAAGCTCACCTTTGTGCGCGCGCTGTACGCCTACCCTGCCACCGACCCGCTCGAGCTGAGTCTGCAGCCCAACGACATTGTAGCCGTGCTCAGCAAGCACGACCCGCAGACGGGCGCGGAGAGCGCGTGGTGGCGCGGACGCACGCGCGACGGCCGCATCGGCTGGTTCCCCAGCACCTACGTCGAGTCGCTCGAGTCGGCAAAGGAGCGCGCCACCAAGGCTTCTGCTGCCTCAACCACCACAAAGGCAGCCGACACCGCCGACAAGGTGTCCGCACAACCTGCCAAGCCGGCCACTGTCAAGGCCACCTAAGCCCCGCCTCTTGCACACTGCAAAGACCCACCCGGATGTATATTGTACTTGTACCCTTCTTTTCCCGATCCCAGTCAAACCCATGTGTCCGTTGCGGATATCATTTCTACCTTTGCTTGTGCAGTAAGCGAATGACGAATGAGTGTGCGAGGGTCCAGCCCAAAATAGCCCTTGGCGGGGGGTTGGCGTGCATGCCAGAGTGTGGGTGCGAGTCTGCCAGGTGACGTTGACTGGGCCGCGACGTGCAGTGTTGGGCGGCTCTCTTTTTTTGCCAAGCCTAACAGGCGATTTCAAGCCGCGACCCGCCAACGCTCGAACCAGCATCCAACACACACCTTCACCTCCACCAACACCCTCGCTCACTTGCAGCACGAGCAGCAGCACACGATAGCAGCCACTGCTCGGCATGCAGCGCCTCCACCATGCCGCCCGCACAACGCAGAGCCGATCGCTCGCGCATGTACAACCTCGCCGGTCACGCCCACTCGTCCGGCTCGCTGCTTCCGCGGTCGACCGACGTGCATGCCGCCTCCGCCTCCGCAGGACCGTCTTTGACTCAACCAGCTAGGGGCGTGGATGCGGCCGATGCGCCGTACCTGACCAACCTCGAGTCGCATTTCGGCAGGGTCACGCTTACGGCGCCCGACAACTTGCTGCGAAAGCAGGCCAAGGAGAAGAAGCAAAAGGTGCGACAGCGGAAGGCGCACAATGCACATGCGGCGGCGGCGGCTCTTGCGGCGCCAACGCATGCCGCGCTCTCGCCAAATACACCTCGTAATGCCGGCGTGTCTACCGGATTGCTTGACCCGGGGCGTCGGTTCCAGGCTGCGCTTGATGATGCCGCGGCGGGGAGTGGAGCGCTGCTGTCAGCTCCGGCGCAGCAGGGTGTCATGCGTCGTGCGCACAGCGGCAACCAGACGCCGACCTTGGCTTCCACCTCGTATCTCCAGACACCTCCACCCACCGCACAGACGACAGCGACCAGGTTGCGAAGACGCAGACAGTCGGTCGCACGCGAGGATGCCAGCAGACCTGCTTCCAGAGCAAGTGCGACCAGTCGACCCGACAGCGCACTTTCGTTCAACGACAACGACCCTGTACAGCCTCATCCGGGCTCTGCGCAGACGACGGAGGCTCCGCGTCGATCCCGCACCGAGAGTGCACCCGCAGCTCAGCGTCGATCTCAAAACGCTTTTGCATCGCTCGATCCTGCCCCCAGCGGTCCATCGAGCGCGCAATCACAGCCTGCGCAACAGTCTCTGCACCGCCAAAATGTATGGAACGACATTACCGAGGACGATCCAGATGACCTTCCGCCACCGTTTCCCGAGGGGGCGACGAGACCACCGACGCCGCCACAGCCACCATCGCATTCGGAAGCGGCGGCAGATGCGCAGCTCATCGCTCCACAGCCTCACGTGCGCATTCCCGATAGCCCACCACCACCCTTTGTCAGTGACGATGAAGATGAACCGGTCAACGGTCCGTCAACACAAGAGCAGACCGCCGAAGAAAGGCCGCAGAGCCGGGGGTCGACGATAAGCTCGACGTCAAGCGGAAATGACAGTGTCGAGCTCACCGAAGAGCGCAGGGCATGGGAGTCGGATTTGCGCAACGGTCTCAGCTTTGATGTCAGACTGCTCAGGGAACAGCAGCGTCGTGTGGCACGCGAACGCGCGGCGCAGTTTCGAGCAAGCGAGGGGCAGCAAGATGCCCGTGCGGAGCAAGAGGCGCCGACTTTGGACGCTACGCTCGACGGTGCGGGCTCGGAAGATGAAGCAGAAGCAGAAGTGCCAGCGTCGGAACCTGCTGCTCCTGAAGCAGAAGCTCTTGATCAGCCGCACGACGTTGATCAGGACCAAGCAAGTGCGCAGGCTCAAGAAACACCTGCTGTCGAATCATCAGAGTCGCCGATCAGCCAGCCGACAAGCGCTCCTGTCGCAGTGGAGGCTGACGTCGCCAACATCAGTGGCCGTCTGTCGTTGTCCAACGAGCCTCGTCTTGGCCTGCCGCCAATGGCGCCATCGCCAGCCTCTCAAATCTCCGACGGTCAGGATGCTATCCGTTCTCCTCGCTCGAATCACATCCTGGGCCACAGGAAGACCAATTCCGATACGCCGAACGCGGGAAGCTCCAGAGCGGACAATGCGCGTTCCAACGCTGGTGTTCGCGCATCGGTGGGAGGCGCACCTGGGCGTCGAGTAGAGCTGGCACATGCGGCGAGAACACACGGTAGCGACTCGCACCTTCCGCTCAGCCGACGACCCGAAGACACGCTGTTTGTTATTTCTGCCCCGCCGCCAGCGATCCACGCGCGCGCTGCGGGCGACGACGAGGCAAGCACATCGACTGGTCAAGTCGACAGCGCTGAGCTCGTTGGCGATGGCGAGGATTCGTCGCACGAGGAGGACGATGGAGCCGAGTCGGACTCGTCGATCGAGCAGTGGCTGGCCGAGGCAGCGGCGTTTGATGCGCTGCGCAAGCGCGAAGATGATGCGGCCGCGCGGGTGCAGCATCTGCGCGAGCAGTCGGACAGCAGCGAGAGCGAGCAAGATATGCCTGGTGCATTCAACCGAGCATCCCGACGCAGCGGAAGCAAGGTACCCGACCCGGAGAATCTCAAGCTCATGGATGAGGTGCTGCCAAAAGCTCCACCCCCGCTTGTGCTCGGTAGGTCAAGGGGTGGAGCAGCGTTCTCGGACTCCGACTCGACCGATACCGACGATGCGCTCGACCAGTACTCGTCGAGCGACGAGGATGATGACCAGCATCAAGCTTTCAGGGATGCGGCAAAGGAAGCAGAGGTGGATGCTTTCAAGGATGCGCGTAGCTCGGTGCATGCGCGGAACAGCTCTTCGGCACCTAATTTGTCCATCCTCGACGGGGATAGGCGCGATGGGCTAAGTAAGGCGGTGGAGAATGGTCCTGAACGAAAGCTCAGCGTAAAGGCTAGAGGTAAACTGCCCGAACGGCCCGAGCATCCAGCGCCAACTGGGAGCGTCGCTGGGGCATCGCACAACGACGTACTCGAGGCGAGGGCGGGAGAGTTCCAGGAAGACTCGTCGAGCAGTCGCGACGTGTCGGACGCAGACGAGACGCCACCGGTCCCACAAGTCAACGTCGTACGCGGGCGGAATGAGGCGGCGCCAGTCGTGAGATCGGGGATGGAGCCGCTGCTGCAGCCGCTGGGGTACGGGCAAAGGAGGCCGGATGTGGGCGGTCGTCTCAAGGGCCTATTCGGCCAGCCGTTGGTGGCGAGTGCTGATGGCGCGGCAACGACGGCAGTCGAGGGTGCGCGTCCGATAAACAGCTCGCGTCGCGCGTCCAACCGGAGCGTCAAGGAGCAAGAAACGGCGGGCGATGCACGCAAGGTGTCGTCGACGCAGACGCCCGAGCAAAAGGCGCGCGACGAAGCACTCGCGCAGATCGCACAGGTGAGCGCCACCCAGGCGAAGCACGACTCGCTCGCGGCGCTCGAGCGGCTCCTCGCCAAGACTGGCCGTCCCACCTCCATGCTTCCGCCCAGCGCTATGAGTCGTGCAGAGCTCGGTGGACGGTTGCATCCCCTCCCGGTCGGGGAGTCGGAGGCACCACCAGTGGGGGAGAAGAGCGTGGCTCCACCAGTTCCGCCGGCTAGGAGTAGGTTGTCTCGTCAGGGCGCTGTGCGTGGTCGAGTGGAGCCAATTGTGCCCTCGCAGTCGGGGTTGTCGCGTGCGCCGTCGACTGCTCGGCCGGTGTCGTTTGTAAACCCGCGCTCGTCGGCGGCACCACTGCCAAGGGGTAGGCTGCCGGCGATTACGGATGCCACGCGTCACTTTCCGCCGTCGGCAAGTACGGCGCAGGGTGCGACGCCGTGGCTGGCGAATATCCCGTCCGAGGAGCAAGATCGGCTGCCCGCACCGCTGGAACCGCTCAGGATCGGACGCGTCTCCGAGATGGTCTCGCGCTTCGAGGCGACGCCAAGCGCTGGTCACGACAAGCCCACATCTCCCACCAAGCGCGCGGACGCGGCAGTATTCCAGCGCTTCTCTTCCAACGACGGGGAAGGGGTGCAGAGGCGGCCACCTCCTCCGCCGCCGACGAGGCAGAGTGTGGACATGGACGCGCTGGCGCGGCAGATCGACGAGGCAGCTTCGGCGTGGACGCAAAGCCACCTTGCGGTGCCGGAAGTGAAGGGGCTGGTAAGGTCCCCGCGTACGGTGGCCATGGATACGCTCACGGGAGACGCGCGCGTGCCGTCCAAATCGCCCGTAATGACGCAGGAGCACATTGTGGCTGCTGCGAGCAGAAACGGTCTTGAGGCGTCGATCGCTGCAGCTCAGGCGGCGGCGCTGGCAAGAAGAGGAAATGGTGAGGCGGGGAGGCCGCTGCCGATGCTGCCACAGTCGGTAAGGGTGCAGGGGCTGGGCATTGATAGCGCACCCAGGAACGGGTTGCCCATGCCCCCACCGCTGCCTACACGTCCGCCACGCGAAAGGTGGATGGAAGAGTCGAGCGCGAAGTCTTTTGCGAGTGGAAAGGCAAGCGAAGGCAGCTCATCGCCGGCTATACTTATGGACCGCGCGAGCGCACCGCAGCAGCAAGGCACATCGAGCGGCAGCGTGACGATGCGATCTTCGGACCGGACTGGCGGCTCGTCGGAGGGAGAAGGGTGGGCGTCGATGCAGTCGCGAGGTTCGACACCTGCGTATCGCGGAGAAGCGGTGGGCTTGGCCAGCACGACAGAGCAGGTGCGCAGTAGCACGAGATCGGAGCAAAGAGCGGACAGCTCAGGCGCTGCTCGGCAAGGAGCCAACGGCTCCAGCTCGGCTGGCCAACGTCGACACGACAGCTCGGACGATGCGCAGTGGGCGACCGCGTCCAGCGCGGTGGGTCGTGCGAACGTGTGTCAGGGTGCAAAGCGCGCGTCTACAGATGGCCAGCGCGGAGCCGGTTCGTACTCGGCTGCTCAGCAATGGGCCACCGGTTCAAGCTCTTCTCAACCATGGGCCAACAGTTCAGACTCGGCTGGTGAGCGTGCGTCCAACAGCGGGGCCACAGCTACACGATCCGGCTCCAGCTCGACAATACCTGCTCGGCGCGAACACAGCTCAGGTCGAGATTCTTGGTCGCAGTTCGGATCGGAAACAGCTGTTCAGGCTCGGATGAATAGCTCGACGGCCTCGGCGAATCAGTCGCAGACCTCCAATTCGACGCCGTCTGCACAGGTTCGCGACACCAGCTCAACCACAGCTGCGCAGTCGCGTGCGGGCAGCTCGGGTCGAGATTCGTGGTCGCAGTTGGGCTCGATAACACCTGCTCAAGTGCCGGCCGCCAGCTCAAGCGCTGCTGCTCAGCGTGGAGACAGCTCAAGCGCAGCTACTCTGCCACAATCCAGCTCGACTCGACCCCTAGCGCAGGGCAGCAACTCGGACTCTACTTCTCCATCGCAAGATGCTTCGACCTCCACCGCACCTATCGACTCGTCTGCTTCTCGTCGCCCGGCGGCTCGGGAAGCCTCGCTGGGCCTGACGGACTTTGACCTGCTGGTGGCCCAACTCGAACGGGAGGGGGCGCACTATGAGCAGCTCTCTGCGATCGGAGCGTTCCTGGGGCCTGCGCAAGCCACGGCAGCCACGTCGGCGCAGTTGGCGTCGCTGTCGGTGGGACGGATCGAGTGCGATGCACGCCGCATCACACGCGAGGGGAGGGTGAAGCAGAAGCTGAGCTGCGTGGGTGTGCGCGTAGACAAGTGCACCATCTGCTTGGCCCAGTTCAGGCAGGATCAAAACGCCGTCATCCTACCGTGTGCACATGTCTTTCACCAAGAGTGTGCCGTGGCGTTGCTCAAGACGACCAGCACGTGTCCAACTTGTCGCCACCCAGCTTTTTAAACTCGCCATTCTCTCAGCACAAAACGCAAAGACAAAATTTGGATGAAAAAAGGGAGCGAGGATTGATGGGGTGTGAGTGTGTGGGGGGGTTTAGCGTTTTCCGAGCGAGGCTAGGGCGTCGTCGTTGAAGGCGGTGGGTTGCGAATTGGCGCCGAGAAAGTGGTCGTTGATACCGACCGAGCTGGTGGTGCGGCTCAGACGCGCCTTGAAGAACCTCTTTGCCTCGGGTTGCGCCCTTCTTGCCTGAACAGCGGTTCGGAGTGTATCGAGTGCCTGCACAGTGGTATCCCAGTTGACGCAGGCATCGGTGATGGACTGACCGTACTTGAGTGCGGTGGGACCTTGGGCGGGGATGGACTGTTTGCCCTCGACGAGGTTGCTTTCGATCATGACGCCAAAGATGTTGCAGCCGTACTCGTCGCCGCGTGCAAGCTGTTCGGCGATGCTCGCGACGACGCGCGTCTGGTTCTCGTGCTTCTTCTCCGAATTGCCGTGCGAGCAATCGATCATAATCCTCGCACCCAATCCAGCAGCCACGAGTTTGTCCGATACGGTGCGGACGTCGTCGGCAGAGTAGTTGGGGCCGGTGTTGGCACCGCGTAGGATGACGTGGCATGCATCGTTGCCGTTGGTCTCTACGATGGCCGAAATGCCCTGTTTGGTCACGGAGAGGAAGACGTGTTCGGAGCTCGCCGCCTTGATCGCATCCACCGCAATGCTGATCGACCCGTCCGTACCGTTTTTAAAGCCGATGGGCATCGACAAGCCGGAGCTGAGCTCGCGGTGAACTTGGGATTCAGTAGTGCGTGCACCGATGGCACCCCACGAAATCAGGTCCGCAGTGTACTGTGGCGAAATGGTGTCGAGGAACTCGGTCCCCGCAGGCAAGCCGAGGTTGTTGACTTCGAGCAGGAAGCCGCGCGCGAGGCGCAGACCTTTGTTGATCTGGAAGCTGCCGTTGAGATTCGGATCGTTGATCAGCCCTTTCCACCCGACCGTCGTGCGTGGCTTTTCAAAGTACACTCGCATGACGATGTGCAGGTCCTCCTTGGCGCCCTCGGCATAGGCAGCCAGCTTGCGGGCGTATTCGAGGCCGGAGCGGACATCGTGGATCGAGCACGGACCGACGACGACGAGCAGACGATCGTCTTCGTGCTTGACGATCTCCTCGGTCGCCTTGCGCCCCGAAGCAACCGTTTGGGCGGCTTGGAGGGTGAGCGGGTACTCTTCGATGAGGATCTGCGGCGGCAGAAGAGGCTTGATCGACTTGATCCGGCGATCGTCCAGCTCGTTGAGCGCGTCCTTGTACGTCAATGCGGTCATGTTACAATATCCAAGAGGAAAGGTGGTGGTGGGGAGGTGGCGAGGTGGGTAGGTGTGGTGGAAGAAGAAGTCGGGGACAAGAAGCGGATGCACGTCCATGCACGCTTGAGCCAAGTCTAGGCCTCGACTGACCGATCTTCTCGCTCCCATTGGCGGCGGCCTTTCGAGTCATTTCGATTTCACACTGCAGCTTCCACATCGATGCCGATCCTGCACTTCAGTACCCGATCGTTTCCCGATGCATCCACTCTTGCTTCGCCCGGCGCTGCCTCACACCACCAACATTCGGCACGTTTGTGGACTTGCATAGCATTGACCGCAAGCCCGAGCGCCAGCTTGGCTGTTCAAATGCGGGAGTGGCATGGTGGCATATGGCGTTGAGGTGCGCAAGATGGCGATGACGGACGTGGCCAGCGGAGCAAGGGCTGCTGAGCATTGATGGCGTGCACTCGGGCGGTGTTTTTTTGAGCGAAAATCTTTTTTCGGCGCTGAGGCGAGTTCTGGTGGACGAGAAAGCGTTGAGGCGGGGTC
Organism: Moesziomyces antarcticus; assembly: GCF_000747765.1. NCBI lineage: Eukaryota > Fungi > Basidiomycota > Ustilaginomycetes > Ustilaginales > Ustilaginaceae > Moesziomyces > Moesziomyces antarcticus. Next base: position 635,251 of record NW_014639004.1, on the reverse strand, counting down.
GGGCCAACACGTCGCAACTGGCTCTGAGCGCGCTGGGCTTGAAAGCGAGCACTTGGGCGAGACGCGTCGGTTGGGAATCGGTGGGGCGATGCACTCGTTGGTGGAAGCAATAAAAGCGAATTGGATCCGCTCACGTCCCCCCTCACCCTCGCAGCTCCTCCAAATTTCCTCCTCCTCTTCTTCCCCCCTCACCGCTTTGACTAGGGAATTTCCTCGGGCCAAGGAATTCTTTTCGGTCTAACACCCATCCGAATTTTCGCGGCGCCATGTCCGACGACGAGCATTTCGGCTCGGCAGGCGCGGCGGCAGTGGACGACGAGCTGTCGCTGCCGAAAGCAACGGTGCAGAAACTCATCTCGGAGCTGCTGCCCAAGGAGGTGACGTGCAGCAAGGAAACGCGCGACTTGCTCATCGAGTGCTGCGTCGAGTTCATCCACCTGCTCTCGTCCGAGGCCAACGAGGTGTGCGAAAAGGACTCGAAAAAGACCATCGCACCGGAACACGTGCTCAAGGCCCTCGACGATCTCGGCTTCCCAGCGTTCATCGAAGAGGCGAAGAGCGTGCTCTCCGAACACAAGGCGGCCCAGAAGGATCGAGAGCGCAAAACGACCAGGATGGAACAGTCCGGGATGAGCGAAGAGGAGCTGCAGCGTCAGCAGGAACTCCTGTTTGCCGCCAGCAAGGCTCGCTTCGAAGCGGCGAATTGAATCCTCTATCTCTCTCTCTGTTATTGCATCCACCACACGCACACACTGTACTTTTAAACCCCCCTTGGCTCGAAAACACACACGCAAACACTGTTACTCGATTGTTGATCGCTAGGCAGAGTAACAAAGACGCTACAGCTTGCTCTTGGGTGCGAGGGCGGTGGCGGCACGCAGGGATTCGGGGCCACGCGGGTACTTTGCTACGTCGGTCTGCTTCCACCACGGCCAAAAGGCGAATCGGTCAAGGTCGGCCATGGTTCCCGGGAACTGGGGCTTGCGTTTCTCGAGGAAGCTCTTTGCGCCCTCGAGGCCGTCGAGCCTGCTTGTTTCCCAGATGCCCTGGCTTTCGAGCAGATGTGCGTCTTCGGGCGAGTCGAGCTGTCTCCACATCTGCGCCTTGCACAGCGCCATGGAGACGGCGCTGTTCTGGGCGAGGGTGGCGGCGAGTTTGAGCGATTCGTCGAGCACCTTGTTCTGCGGCAGGGGGGCGCGCGTCCACAGCGCCGCATAGCTCTCATCGCTAGGAGCGCGCACTTCGCCCGTCAGGATAATGTCCATCGCCTTGGACACGCCCACCAGTCGCGGGAGGAGGTACGACGAACACGCCTCCATGGCTATACCGCGCTTGACAAACGGAATGCCCACCTTGGCGTTGTCTGCGACCAACCTGAAGTCGCACGAGAGCGTCATGGTGACGCCGATGCCGATGGCGTTTCCGTTGATCGCGGCGATGGACGGCTTGCGACACCGCAGAATGGCGAGCCCGACCTGGCCGCCTCCATCGCGATGGCCCTGCGCATGGTCAGCAATCGCCCCGAACCCCTGGGCGAGATAGGCGCCTGCGCAAAACACCTTGCCACCCGCACCGGTGATGACAGCAACTCTTACGCGGTCGTCGGCGTCGAACAGCTCAAACGCAAATACGATCGAGAACGCCATGGGCCCCGTAAAGGTGTTGTACTGCTCGGCCCTGTCGAGCCATACGATCGCGACGCCATCCGGGCGCAACTCGACCTTGATGTCCTGCCACGCATACGCGGCGTAGTCGAACCTCGCCACGTCCACGTCCGACACGCGAGGATGCGGATTGATCGCCGTCCACATGGCGTCGTTGGAAGTATGGCGGTGATGTGAATGCGGGGAAAGCAGGGGGCGAACGAGCCATGCCGGCCTTTAAAGCTTGCTCGCTCGCCGGCTACCTCGGCCCACGCATGCCGATGCGACACGATTTAGGCGATAAACGTGTTAACCACTTTGATCTGACATTGCTGGGAAAGATGAGCGCACGCGAGCCGAGCGCATCTCGCGTAGAGAAGCGCGTTGGGCGCCCTCGCAGACTGCAGCTCGCCTGACAGCTGGCGAGGCGAGGCGAGCCTAGCGCGGAAAGAGAGCGGCTCAAAGCGCAAAGGGAGCCAAAGGAGCCGGTCCAACACTTTTGCAAATTGGATTCCTTAAACCGCCTTTTTCTTGAGGCTGGGCTGCTGCTGCTGCTGCTGCTGCACCTTTGGAAGGGGTGCAGAACCGAACGCTGCGTTGGCAGAAAAGGGTCGGTTGGAAGCGGTGCAAACGCTGCAGTCGGTGAGTGCGGTGCAGTGCGTGTTGCGCAGCCCTTTCTGCCAGCCCTCTCTGGTCGCCATCAGTGCGCCCTCCTCCTCCTCCTCCTCCTCCTCCTCCTCCTCCTCCTTCTTCTCCTCGTCTTGCTTCGGCCTCGATCCAATCCGCTGCTCCGTCTTGACCACGACCACAAACATCATTCTCTACGGTCTGCGTGACCGCATCTTCGCGCCCATCATGTCCAGGACACGCGAGGCGAGCGGCGCCTCCACGCCCTCCCTTTCCCAAAACACCACCTCCGTACAGGTCGCCGTGCGCATCCGTCCTGTCACCTCGGCAGACCACAACAACATACCGCCACGATGGCAAAAGAACATCCTCACCCCCACTTCCGCCAACAGCGTCACCGTCGAACCCGGCTCAGCACCACCAGCGGCTCCATCCAGCGCAGCAACCGCCTCCTCCTCGTCCTCTTCCACCCAGTCCCGCGATAAGCGCCAGGCATTCAGCTTCGACCGCGTATTCTCCCCCGCAGATGGTCAGCCACAGATCTTCACCGTCGCAGAACCCTTGATCGACCGCTTCATGGAAGGCTACAACGTCACCATCCTCGCATACGGTCAGACCTCCAGCGGCAAGTCCTACACCATGGGCACCGCTGCAGGCGACGACATCGACTACGAACCCCTCGTCGCAGGTCGCGCTCCAGACCCGCAGATGGGCATCATCCCACGCGCAGTCGCACGCATCTTCGCCGCCATGCGCAACAACAAGTCGTCCGCCATCCAGTACACCGCCAAAGTGAGCTTCATCGAGATCTACAACGAAGACCTCATCGACCTCCTCGGCGACGCGATCGACGGCGACGCCCGTCCGCACGTACAGATCCGCGAGGGCAAGAACGGTCAGATCATCTGGAGCGGCCTCCGCGAGCTCAAGGTCAACAACGTTGCCGAGGTCATGAACCACCTCCTCCAGGGCAGCTCCGTACGCAGGACCAACGAGACCGACATGAACGCACAGTCCTCCCGCTCCCATGCCATCTTCTCCATCACTCTCACGCAAAAGAAGTGGCATGGCTCCGGCCCGCCTCCCAACTCGGCGCCCCCCTCCAGCTTCGGCGCCGGCGGAAGGAGCACCCCCGCAGGCCGCTCCGTCTCGAGCCTCTCGCGTGCCTCGGGCATCCCCATGGCCGGTCGCGTCGCCTCGCCCTCCTTTGGCCGCAGGACGCCAAGCGGCATCCCAGGCCTCAGCGGTCGCGCCTCCTCCGCCGGCCTCCGTCCTGCCAGCGTAGCCGGCGGCGATGTCGGCGCCGACGACTCGGCCACCGCTACCACAGACGGTGAGTGGATCACTGTCACCAGCAAATTCCACTTTGTCGATCTCGCAGGCTCGGAACGCCTCAAGCGCACCGCCGCACAGGGCGATCGCGTCAAGGAGGGCATCTCCATCAACTCGGGCCTCCACGCGCTCGGAAACGTCATCTCGGCGCTCGGCGACCCGGCAAAGGCAAGGCGCGCCACCCACATCCCCTACCGCGACAGCAAGCTCACCCGCCTCCTCCAGGACAGCCTCGGCGGCAACGCACATACGCTCATGATCGCCTGCGTCTCGCCAACAGAGTACAACGTCAGCGAAACCGTAAACACGCTCCAGTACGCAAACCGCGCGCGCAACATCAAGAACAAGGCAGAGCTCAACGAGGTCGAGGTCGGCTGGGACGACATCGACTACCTCCAAACCCTCGTCCAGCGTCTGCGCAAGGAGCTCAGCCTCATCAAGGGCCTCGGCAAGGGCCAAATCGACCTCGACGACCCGCGCAACAAGGACGCAACCCGCTCTACGCAGCGCGAGATTCTGGCGTGGCAGGACAAGTACGCCTCCTTGAGTCAGAAGCACTCCCAGATCACCGCAGAAGTAACCCAGCTCCGCACGCAGCTCGATCCGTCCAAACAAGACGGCACCGAGCAGGACTTCTTCCGCGCCGCAGAACCCATCATCGTCGAGTACGAAAAGTCCATCGACGCGCTCGAGGGCCAGCTCAACCTCACCAAGGCCGCGCTCGCCTACGTCGAAGACATTGCCAACGAGCGCGAGGCTCAGATCGAACAGCAGAGCTCCCAGCTCGAGATCATCGCCACCGAGCTCGAGGACAAGGAGAACTCGCTCGCAGACCTCCAGTCGCGCCTCACCAAGCTGCAGGAGCGCGAGTCGTCGGCAAACACGTATGCGCGCGAGCTCGAGGCGCGACTCGAGACCATCGGCGAGCGCGGCGACACCGACTCGGCCACGCTCGCCGAACTCAACAAGGAGATCGCGCGCCTCAGAGAGGTCGAGTCGAGTTCCGAGCAGTACATCCGCGATCTCGAGGCCAGGATCGCCGCGAGCGAAGAGTCGGCGAGCAGCCTCGCGCGCAAGGTGGCCCAGATGGAGGCCGATGCCGAGAAGCGCGACGACGAGTACCGCAACCTGCTCTCGCGCTTCGAACTGCTCGACAACGGCAAGGAGACCCAGGCCATGGCCGCAGAGCTCGAGGCAAAGCACGCAGAGCTCGCCCGCCTCGAGACGAGCCTCGCCGATGCGACCGCCAAGCATGACAGCCTTGCCGAGCGCTTCGACAGCCTTACTGGCCAGCACGACCAGCTCGCCAGGGCGGCGCACGACCACGAGCAGCAGAAGCAGTTTCTCTCGCACCAGATCAAGACGCTCCAGCTCGCAGCGGCAGCGGCAAACGCGAGCACCGACACGCCTGCCGTTAGCGAGGACACGCACAGCAGCACAGACAAGGCCGCAGCGACGCTCGAGCAGCGTCTGCTCGATCTGCACGAGGAGATGCGCGCGGTGCGCGACTCCGAGTCGAGCATCCGCGCCGAGCTCGAGCTGACCAAGCAGAAATACAACGAGTCGCTCGCCGACATCAACGAGCTCAACTCGCAGCTGACCGAGATCAAGCTCAACGGCGGTGTGCCCGCACACCTGGACGACGACTCGTTCAAGCTCGACAAGGATGCAGGTGGCGACGACGAGCAGGTCGAGGTGCTCGACTCGCGCGGCGATGAGAATCGGCCGCCACAGACGCCCGGGCGCGGCAGTAGCTCGCAACGCGGCCTCTCGAGCCGCCGAGCGAGCCTGCTGCTCGACACGACCAACCGCCAGTCGCCCAGTCCATCGAACCGCCTCACGCGCCGCTCCTCGGGCTCTTTTTTAGGCTACAACAAGAGCGACGGCACCCGGTCCACAGCCATCTCGCCGCTCGCTCACACGCGCACGCGCTCCATCTCGCAGTCTTCGTCGCTGGATTTTGCGTCGGCCTTGCCCTCGCAGCTGGCACAGACGCGCGGGCCCAGACCGCTCTCGCTCACGGGATCCGTTCCGCCCTCGCCTACCTTGCGCGCGTTCGAGCCCGATTCGGCGGCGAACTATGAGCGCAAGGTGGCGTCGCTCGAAAAGGAGACCATGCGGTTGCAGGAGGCGCTCAAGGAGCGTGATGACGAGATCCAGGCGCTCGAGTCGACGCTGCGCAGCCGAAAGGACGAGAATGGCGACCAACAGTTGTTGGAGGTGCCCGCAGCGGCGGTGGGCGTGGAGGCGGGCGCGCTCACGCCTGCGACCGAGAAGGATCTCGAGGCGATAAGACGCGTCATGGCCGAGGGGGCAGCGAGCGATACGGCGACGGCCGAGAGCGGCACGCAGATGCTCGATGATCTCATGCGCTCCATGGCGCGCAAGGAGACGCAGCACCGCGAGAGCGTCGAGACCATCTCCGCCGAGCTTGACGCGGTCAAGAAGCACAACGAGACGCTCGAGGCGCTCTCGCGCGACCAGATGGCCAACATGTCGCTCGAGATCCAGCAGCTGCGCGCACAGCTCGCCGCCAAGCATGCGGAGGTGGATGGTGGCGTGCCCACGTCGAGCGCGAGCAACCGCAGCCTCGCCGACGAGCTAGAGGCTGCCGAGCTCGAGCGTGTCCGGGAGCAACATGCTGCCGAGGTGGAAGAGCTCAAGCAGCAGCACGCCAAGAAGCTGCAGGAGGCGGCGGAGCAGCATGCGTCGGCGCTCGGCAGCAGTGCGGATGCGACGGCGGAGCTGGAAGCTGTTCGCAAGCAGCACGGTGTCGAACTCGCGCGCTCCAGGGAGGGAGCGGATGCTGCCGCCGCCCGACATGCGGCGTCGCTCAAGCAGGCGATGCAGGAGCACGCGGCGCAGATCGAGGCGCTGCACGCCAGCCATGCCAAGACGGTGGAGGCGGCGACGATGGAGCTCGAGGCGCAGCATGCGTCTGCGCTTGCGCTGGCGGTGCGCGAGGCCGAGGCGGCGGCGCTCGCGCGGCACACGGCCGAGCTCGACGCCAGGGTGTCGGCGCTGCAGAGCGAGCATGGCGCCAAGCTGGAGCGTGCGCTGCTGGATGTGCAGGTGGCGAGCGGCGACCGCGACGAGATGCGGCAGGCGTACGAGGAGCTGCACACCAAGCACGTGGCGCTGGCGAGCAAGGTTGATATCGACCCGCACGAGGTGGAGACGCTGCGTGCGGAGCTCAACGATACCAGCGATGCGCTCGTCACGCTCGAGGCGGCGTTGACCGAGGCGCAGGAGGAGCGCGACCAGCTGCTCATCGAGATCGAGACGATGCGCCAGGAGAGCGAGGCGCAGCAGGATGCGTCGGCAGTGGCGGCGACGCCAAACGGCGCGGCGGCGGATGCGGCGCTGAGGCGCGAGCTCGAGGCACACAGGTCGACGCTGAGCAAGACGCGCGGCGAGATGAGCAAGCTCAAGGCGGAGCTGGCGGCGGCGCGCGACGAGTGTGTGCGGCACGAGGCGGGGGTCAAGGAGCTGCAGCTGCGGCTGGCGACGTCCGAGACGCGCTCGGTGCGCTCGCACGGCAGCGGGAGCTTCGGGCAGCAGAGTCAGAGCGAGCACGATGCGGCGGCAGCGGCGGCGGCGGCGATTGCCATGACCAACGGCGCGCGTTCGCCGGTGAATGGCCGGCGCACCTCGGACTACGAGCCGGGCATGCTGGATCTGCGAAGCCACCGACCGAGTCTGGGGTCGGTCAAGCCTCCGCCGCCGACGCCGCCGCCCAACATGCCGCCGCCTCCGACGCCGGCAGGTGCGGCGGGGGTGCGTACGTCGGTGGGCGTGCGCACCTCGACGTCGTCGCACATGACGCGGCCCGAGTCGCCGTCCAACGCCAACGGCGGTGCGGGGATGATGACGCGCTCGTCGTCAGTGACGTCCATCCACAGCCCCGCTGCTTCGGGCCTAGGTGCGGACGTGAAGCTGACGCGGCTGTTGAGCGAGCAGGCGGACGAGATCAAGAACCTGGCCAAGCAGCTCAACCACTGCGAAGCCGACCTGCAGGCGAACATTGATCTGGTGGCGACGCTCGAGGCGGCGCTGAACGACAGCGAGCGCAATCTGCGCAAGAGCCGGGTGCAGCTGGCCGAAGTCACGCGCGAGCGCGAGCGCTACGCTGCCGAAGCGAACGCGATGCGCACGCAGCTCAACTCGGCGCAGAGCGAGGTGGAGAATGTGCGCCACAGCGTGCTGCTCGAAAAGCAGGGCTACGAGTCCAAGATCGAGGAGGAACGTCAGGCGAAAGAGCGGGCGAGGAAGGCGTTGGAGGCGAGACTGGAGGAGGTGAGCAAGCGAAAGAGCAACAAGCTGTTCTGTCTGTAAGATTTTCGGTAGCAATGTCAAGGGTTTGTTACGAGGTGCAAGTGATGATGCGTTGCCGAATGAGGGAAGGATCACCAACCCCTGAAAGCCGCCGAGGAGAGAGAGAGAGAGGGAGAGATGAGATCGCCAGCGCATGGATGACGGGCGCCCTTTTTTTTTGCCGATTTTTTATTTTTATTTTTGGCAGTGGGCCAGCACAGCGAGGCCGGGGCGGAGGTTGAAATTCACGCTAAAATATGAGTTGGGCAGTGCCTCATTTGGGCCGTCGCGCATCGGCCCAACACTGCGATCCTGGCGCCAGCTTGCCGACGCGATCGTTCTCCACCTTCCACCATCCCACCCATCCATCAACGATCATCAACGTGATCCGCACCACCACTTTTTCGACCATCGAACTTCAAGCAAACATGGCGGGCAAACGTGGAGGCGGTTTTGATATTGGGTAAGCCCCTCTTCGCATCCACCTTCCTACTTGGGGCTAGGTTGATGTCGACTGACACGCGTCTTGATTGGACAGCATGATCTTTGCGCACAAGATCCTGACGGTGCTGTTTGTGCTGAGCACGGTCGGATGGGTTGTGGCGTTTATCGGGCAGATTGCGGCCGAAGCCGGTGCGGGTGGAAGGCAGGGCTCGCTGTGGTTCGCCATCTTTCTGCAGCTCGCGGTGATCGCAGGCTACTATGCGTGCGTCATGACCGACAGCCTCGCCACGGCCCGACTGCAGCTCACCGCATTTACTGCAGTGGCGCTCGTGTTCAGCGTGACGGGCATCAACTCGGGCATCTACTCGGGTAACTCGTCCGAGCAGGCCGTGGCGGCGGGATGGTTCTTGATCACGATTACGAACATCGTCTGGCTGCTGTTTGTGACGGCCGAGGAGGAGTCGCCGTTCTATGCGATGCTCAACATTGCTAATGATGGCGTCACCCCGCCTGGGGCTGGTGCAGGACGTAGTGGAGGTGCGAGGTACGGTGGGAACCAGAACATGCGCATGGCGAACAATGCCAGTACGGGGCTCGGGTACGGCGCGGGTAATGCCAGTGCCTACTCGGGCAACTTGCAGGGAGGTGGGTACCAGCCTGCGTATGGAAACAGCCCGAGTGCAGCCGACATCACCACGGCGAACGGAACCGGACTGGGCGCACCCAAGATGTCGTCGGCCTCGATTCGCAGTCGCGGCGCAGAGGGTGCAGCCACGCAGGACGCGGCGCCGAGCGTTGCCAGCCACGCACCAGCCAGCCCTGGCGGGGCGCAAAAGTCAGACCTGCCAGACTACGGATACAAGGCACGCGCGCTGTACGCCTACCAGGCCAACGCCGACGACCCCACCGAGATCAGCTTCGCCAAGGGCGAGGTGCTCGACATCGTCGACAACTCGGGCAAGTGGTGGCAGGCCCGCAAGGCCACCGGTGAGACGGGCATCGTCCCGTCCAACTACATGCAGCTGCTCTAGGTCTGGATCCCCCCCCCCAAAAAACAACACGCTCCGTCGATACCCCTTTGCGAACTAGCTGCGCCCCCGTTGGCTGCAGCTTTCCTCCCACACCCCCGCTCTTTCCAAGGATATACGCCCTTTGATTGGAACCTCTCTCCCCCTTTTCCTTCCCTTGTTCGAATGATTGATCCCCGAACTTTCTTTTGACCGCTGTTCGAAGCGCCTCACTTTCGCTTTTGCTGTGTCTTGTTTCCCCCCTTACTTGTCCGCTTTTTGTCCGCCTTTTGGAGCTCGAAAGTGTGTAAAAGCGCGAAATGGAGCTCGTTTGCGTGGCAGGTGGAGAGAGCGACTCGTGCTCGGCGAGAGAAGTTGGTGCGCCCGGTTCTGTGGGTGGGCTGTGCGGATCGAGGTGTGGCTTTGCTGTTGAGCACGGTGGTGATGCTCAGCGCGACCCAAAGCAAGCCGGGGTTGATGGAATTTTCGATTTACTGTTAGATTGGTCTTTTGAGACGTTGGCGGATAGGGGGAAAAAAATCCGGGAGTCGGGGGAGCGTGAGGCTTGTCGTTTTTGAGCTTCTTCCAGGCCGGCAGCACATTTTTCACCATGCGCCCTATCACCACCACAGCATCAAGGATCATGTCGTATCTCAAGTCGTTCTCGCGCATTCTTCGGGGCTCACTCTCCACGAACCCCGGTGGGGTCTCTGGTACGCCGGGTTCATTCCATCTGCCGCTGCGTAAGCTTGTGCTGCGCTACTCTCAACACAACCCCTCGTCGGCGGGCACTCGAGCGTTCCTGCTCTCGTCGACATTCACCCAGCTTTCGAAAAAGTACCCCTCGGTAGAGTTCGTAGTCACCGAAGCAGGGAACGCCAAACACCCGCTCGTGACGGGATTCTATGCGGATACCAGCGCGGCGGCATTCAGGAGCGAGAAGAGGAAGGATATCAGTCTGGCCAATTTGGATGTGGGCCAGGTCGGGGCCAAGGTGCAAAGGGTCGTAGAGGCAAGTGGCGACAAGACCAAGAGTCTGAAGAGGAGAACGACGCTCTCGAGGAACGAAAGTGCAAGAGGTGTCTGGTCACAGCTGCACGACAGGAAGGTGGATATCTAACGAGCATAACGAGCAACAACGCAGCAACGCAACGCAGCAAGATTGTAGGGCTGAAGATGTGGCAATGTATCAGTACCAGAGTTGTGGCGCGTGTGGGTGTGCATGGCTGGGTGGGAGAAGGGTGAGTGGCGCATGAAGGTGGGCGCGTGGCGTAGGCCCCTTTTGCTCGCAGAGCTCGCAGGCCTGACTTGTCCCACCGAGGCATTTGTGGGTAGTAGGACAACTTCTCCCGCCTAGGAGACTCTGGTCGGAAAGCATGAAAGCGGGTGCTTCTTCGGCCCTCGCTCGTCTTTCTCCCCATCACTCGACCATGCGTCTGCCTGTCCTCTTTAGCCTGCTTTCGCTTGCTACTTGGGCAACATCTTCTCCAGCAGGAGGCGGTGCGGTCGAAGAACTAGGCGGTGCAGTTGAGCAAGCCGCCACGTCGGCATCGCCCGCAGCATGGCGACCCGAACTCGAGCAAATATCCTCCTTCGTATCACCCGGTCGAGCAGCGTGGCGCAAGTACCTCGCAACACTCTCTACACATCCCCCGCCCCCTCTCCGCTACGCCACGCGCGCGGAAATGGCCGACATCCAACACGCGCGGTTCGTCGAGCATCCATCGGTTGCTAAACTAGGCATCATTGAACCGGGACACGCGTTCATTGGCCAAACCCCCAAGGGAAGACTCGTGTTCAAGGCACCCCACATCCATGGCATCACGATGCACGTCCCCGCCAAGGGGCATATTATGGCGGACCAGCTCGTGGCGAGGAAAAGGGGCGACTGGATCGAAGTGATCAATTGGGGGCCGGTCAACACACACGGCTTCGCTCCGGAGGACTTGCACGACATCGCCATCAAGACCAACAGGGGCTATCTGGTTCGGGACGAGGTGCCCATGAATAGGGTCGCGTGGACAAGGCAGCAGGGCGAAAAGTGGGACCAAGCGGGGCCTAGCTAATCCTCCCCCCACGAAATGGGATGCGGGTGCACATCCGAAATCGCTGCGTTGACGCCGCACCGATGCTGCGAATGTATCATGGCATGCATCCAAGAGCTACGCTTTGGCTCGTGTCTCGATAGGGTCGAAATCAAGTCGCTTTCCACCCAGGCCGGACGCAGCGACATGCTCATCCTTCATCTCTTGGCCATCATAAAGAGTCTGAAAGCTTCTAATGCGCCGTATCGATCGTCGAATTGTTATCGCGTGTTAACAATGTTTTTTGCATGTACCAAGACCGTAAGAGGCGCGAGTTGCGGCTCATCATCGGGTCGATTGGACTGCAGGTGGCGTAGAAGCTGTCGCTGATTGCGTGTGACATCGGCTCGCTTGGTGGTGGGCAAAGGCAAGCAGCTGGTCCAACCTCCTCCTCTCCCCGTCTTCAGCGGCGCATCTGGACAGCCAAGGCCAGTGTCCCATCTCGGCACCGCCCAACTTTGTCTGGGTGGTCGATCCGACCGAGAAGCGAAGTCGACATGGATCTCATTCGGGTGTCTGTCGAGTCTCGAGTGGTGCTTCGAAAAAGTGTCCAAGCTTGAACCTCATCTTTCAGCTTGACCACGTGCAGAATCTCCTCGTCCACGACGAACATCGTTGAGACAGCCGCCCCTTGCACTCGCACCCATGCTTGCAATTCAATGACCATCACCACGATGAGTGGGTACCGATTCGAGTGGGAACAATAGAAACGATAGCGACGCGATCTGGACAGTGCATTCAGCCGGCTGAACGCAGCGCCTGCGATCTTGACGGTGCCTAACCGAAGCAGCCGAGACAGCCTTTCTTCTTCCTCCTTGCGCTCTGCTTGGACGACTGTCCCACCTGTCTGCTCGCACCTTGGGCCGAGGATTCGCCCACCTCGTAAGTCGTTTTGCCCATCCAGGGGCTTTTAGCCATCGCCTCGCGCAACGAGGACCTGTCCCTAACCACCGTCGCCTTGTTCTGGCGCACACGCGGATAGGCGGGAATGGGAAGCGGCTGGTCGCGTGGAGGGAGGGCGGTCCAGAGGTCAAAGCGGCCCTGTGCGCGAGGAAAGGCGACCGGTTCAACCCCGCTCACTTCGGGTCGACGCTCGACGCCACTCCAAACCTGTATAGCGTCAGTAAATTAGGGGATTACAAGGAAGGAATGGGGGAAAAGCGGAACGTACTACGTCGACGCCTTCGACGACTGGCTCGATCTCCATCCCCACCACCACGCCCACAACTAGAAACCAGAGGAAGATGCGCATCGTGGGTGTGGACAATAAGGATCCCTGCAGAAGAAAGAGGAAACGGTGGTTTATATCCCCCCACCCCCTCAAGAAGAGGTGGGTTAAGCTCGCACATTGCGCGCCGGTCAATGTGCACTCATGAAACCCGCCCACATGGCGACGTTACTCGCTCCCCCTCGTCGTATCACCAACCGGCGCAAACGCAAATGCACCGTGTGAAGGTCGTTGCCCCACAATGCTCACAACAACCATCCAATACCGCCACTCTCACAGCACGTTGCACCGTTGCCACCCCCGACCATCTTTCGCCAGCAATGTCCACACGCAACCGATGCTGGTTGAACAGAATGCATTATGAAGTGTCGTCAAACCAAACCATTCGCCGGTGATATTCTAATCGGCCGGTCTTGCGCATCGCACCAAGAGAAAGAGAGGGTTGACCTATCTCGTGACTGTCTGGGAGCTGCTCATACGCAAATAACATGGTCAGTCTCGATGTGCCTACCACAATCCACGCATGGCTACTTACTAGTCGTACTTGCTGAAGAACTTTTCCGAGTCGGTGGTTTCGTTCTGTCTGTTTGCGCCTCTCTTCCTGCCCCTCTTTGCCTCCTCGTCCGCCCTCACCACCTTGTCCTCCCTCAGCCACGCGAGCGACACATTGAGCAGCGGGGAGAGGTCGCGGTCCTTATCGGCGCTCGCGGTGGGAGGCAGTGCAGCCACATCGGCGGGGTTGGTAGCGGGCCAGTCGATGGGCAGGGTGGTAGTGGTGGTTCCGAGACGCATGTGCGCCAGATGCGTGGGGAATGACTGGAGACCGTCAAAGATGTGCGTGGCATAGATGATCGTTGCGCCCCGCTCCTCGGTCTCGAGCTGAAGGAAGTCGAGCAGATCGGCGCGCACCTGCACGTCCAGATCCACCGTCACCTCGTCCAGCAACAGCAGGTCCCAGGGCTCCATGAGACCCATGCACAGCTGGACACGACGACGCTCGCCGTCGGAAATGGCATGCATGTGCCAGGTGAGATCGACGTCCAGAATATCGAGCAGCCGATCGCGGCGCTCCTTGTGGCGGTATCCGCCCACCGAGTCGAGGAAGGTGGACACGACAATGTCCGAGCGCACCACGGGGTTCATGGCCCACTCGGTGCCGAGGTACGTGACGCCCGAGGGACTCTCGCGGAAGACATCCTTGCCAAAGACGCGAACCTTGGAGTCGCACAGCTTCTTGCCCGCCAGCAGCCGCAGCAGCGTCGACTTGCCTGCACCGTTGGCGCCGATGAGCAAGCAGCGCGAGCCGCGCTTGAGGTGCAGGTTGCAGCGCTCGAGCGAGGGCGGCAGGTGCGGATAGAAGCTGAACGTCAAGTCGGACACCTGCACCGCCAGCGTCTCGCCCTCGGCGAGCGCGATCGACTTGGAGGCTGCATTGTCGATGATGCCTCCCTCTGCCGTGCTGACGGGACCTTGAGGCTTGTTCCAATCCCAGTATCCGGATCCATTGGCGGTGATGTTGCTTGCCAGACGCACCGCTTCGGCCAGCACCGCTTCTCCGGCTGCGTCGACGTTGGAGGCGTCGCAGTCGACAAAGCTGACGAGCTCTGCACCTGCTGCACTGATGAAGCCATCTTCGACAGCGAGCTGGATCTGCTGCTTCAGGGGCGAGTAGAAGCCGTTGACGTTGAGGAGGACCATGGGTTTACGGTGGATGCCGAGCTGGGTCCAGGTGACCATCTCCATGACCTCCTCAAACGTGCCGTATCCACCGGGCAGGCCGATGAAGCCGAGGTTGCTCTCTGCGGCCATGCGCTGCTTCCTCTCGTGCATGGACTGCACCACCACCGTCTCCACATGGCCGGTACCGACGTCGGGGTTGAGGACGGTGGGGCCCGTGCCTTCTTTGGAGACGACAGTGTTGAGTTTGTGGCCCGGATGGCCGGAGGGAACGGTTGTGGCCATGACCTGCGGGATGACGCCGAGCACGTGTCCGCCGGCCTCGAACACGGCCTGAGAGACGCCGCTCATGCAGCCGCGAGAGCCACCGCCATAGACGAGGCGATAGTTGCGCTTGGCGATCGCACGACCCACGCTAGCTGCAGCGGCCATGTACTCGGGCTTGGTGCCGGGCGACGAGCCGCAAAAGACGCATATCGAGTCGGTGTATGCGGGCATCTTGGCGCAGTCTTGCTTGATGCTCTCGCGAGATGAACTAAGTGGTGGTGGAGGGGAGAAGAGATGAGGGAATGAGTGTGGGGAAGAGAGGCGAGTGCGAGTCATGGATTGGCTGAGCCTGCAGCTCCGAGAGGCTTCTTCCGACTCTCCGATGGCCCGGATTTTTGACCGGACGGTCCGACGGCTGCTCTGACGCACGTTGCCTCCAGTCGACCTTAGCCAAGCACAACTCCACACGAAATTGCAAAATCACACCATGTCACTTACATCGCCCGAACATTTTCTGACTCGGCGCTTTCGGCGGAAAGCCCGGGCTTCTCTCCTGGTCTGTGCTTGCCCTCGCCAAGCCTTGTCCATGGCCCACGGGAGACAAGGACGAGCCGCTTGACTCGCAACCACATCTTGGGACCGTACGAACGCAACAATGTCGCCAGCTATTATCTCGAGGGGTGCTGCTTCGGCCACTGCCACAGCAGCGTCACGGCTGCGTGCGCTGGGTTACGACCCCGACGAGCTGCTGCAGCACTACCGCGACCACGGCTACATCATCCTCGATGGTGTTCTCGCCTCAGACGCCTCCTCGCCCCTGCATCTAGACTCGCTGCGCCGCCTAGCAGATACGGCGACGCAGATCACGCGCGCCGGAAAGTGGCCGCACCGCCGCATCGTCGGTAACGCCTTCCCGCCCTTTACGCAGAACAACCGCGACAGCTGGGGCGTGCAGCACATCATGAACCCGCAGCTGGACACCGCCGCCTCCGCATCGGCTGGATCGATGTCGAGTGTCTTTCAGCAGTTCTATGCGAGCTCACCGCTTCTCGACGTGGCGTCTCTGCTCATCGGCTGCCAAGTCGAGGCAATGCAGATGGAGCTATTCAACCTACTCATCAACCCGGCTTCGCACCGCTTTGCACTCGGCTGGCATCGGGATGACATTCGTCCGGATGTATCGGAGCAGGAGGAAGAGCAGCGTCTTGAAACACCCACGTATGGTGTGCAGTTCAATACCGCGCTCTGGGACGACGACTGTCTGTTCATCGTGCCGGGCACACACCGCAGACTGCGCACCGCTGCTGAGGTGGTAGCCAACAATGCCAAAGCCCCACCTGCCGTCCAGGTCGACAGCGAAGGTGAGGTGGACAAGACGTTTGGTGAAGATGGCGCGTGGAACGGTGTGGACCCACCCAACACGATGCGCGTCAGGCTCAAGCCGGGACAGACGGCGTTCTACTCGCAGCGCATCCTGCACAGGGCGAGCTACCTGCCGACAGCAAAGAGGGCCACGCTGCACGGATGCTACGGCGACGCCTCGTCGGGTACAGGCGCAGCCGAACGCGCCAGGAACGTGCTCCAACACGGCGTCGAGTGGATGCGCGATGCACATTTTGGAGCGAGTTTGCCACCAGTGCTCAAGCCAAGTGAGTCTAT
The DNA here is from genome assembly GCF_000747765.1 of Moesziomyces antarcticus. Classification (NCBI taxonomy): domain Eukaryota; kingdom Fungi; phylum Basidiomycota; class Ustilaginomycetes; order Ustilaginales; family Ustilaginaceae; genus Moesziomyces; species Moesziomyces antarcticus. The sequence continues at coordinate 618,969 of NW_014639004.1, read as the reverse complement.
AGCCGCATGTTCGAGCTGAACAGGAGGGTACTGACGCAATCTGGAAGCACAGTGTGGGACAACTTACTCCGCATGGACGCAGCCTATGCAGACAAGAAGCTCGGCTTCTCGCTGGATAACCATTAGAGCACCTTGCAAGCTTGTCATACGGCGCTGGTGGAGTGTGCGCGTGAATGTGTCAAAGTTCAGGGTCCAGTGCGCACTGAGATTTTGGCGCAGATGAGTGGACATCTGCGCCTCTCGCAACCTTGCTCTGCACCACCACCTCTCCTTCCTCTTGTCGAGCGTCTGCAAGCATGAGCCAATGTCCGCTGGGCTTTACAGGAACGCCCCCACCGGGTCATCCCAAGGTGGCAGGTCTCGACGCCAAGGCTTCCGAGGCAGACACGCGCGACAGGCACTGGAATCCCTGGCTCCTCCTCGCCATCGATGCGCTCTTCATCCTCGCCGCCATCTACGTCGCCAGAAACGGCCTGCCCAGAGCGATAGCCGATCCCATCGCCAACGTGTGGCGAAAGGTCCCCAAGCCAGACGCAAAGACCGAATGATCCCCTCAACACCGATCAAGCATCGAGCTCAGCCTCAAGATTTCATGCACAGTTTTGGCGATGCTAGCGATGTGCAGGGACTACGCGCACTACCGCAGCAGCAGTATTAGCTGCAAAACATGTGACGATGCGAATGTACACTTTCCTCCAGCACATCCTATGGATGAATGGACTGCCTGTGTCGAGGAGCAGCCGAGGCCGAGATGGCGGGTGTCGACATCGGGCGGCGATCGCACGCGATTTCCAAGTCGACGTGGCAGAAAGGCGTGAAATTAAATAAAGCGTTCTTGGGCTGAAATTAGCCGAAAGGCGTTCCAAAGCACAGTCTGCCAAATGCCGGCTGGGATGCACCGCTCCAAAGTGTTGGTCTCTGCTCCACAACCACCACGATCTGCCGACGAGCTCACGATGACGCTGTTTCAGCTCGGCCTGTGCGCAGGCTCCATCTACACCACGTTTTTAATATGGGGCCTGCTCCAAGAACGACTCACAAAGACGCCCTACACGGCGGCGCCCACGCTGCTCCATCCTAATCCTCAGCCCGAGTACTTTCGCTCGCCGCTCTTCCTCAACACGGTGCAGGCGATCCTGTCGTCAATCGTCGCGTGCGTCTATCTGCTCGTGCGAAATCGTGGCTCCAACAAGCCTGTCGCACACATCCTTGGCCTGCATACGCTCACACCCAACGGCATCCCACAACCATCGACCAAGGCCGACACCAACGGCGCGGCGAACGGCCACGCTGCCACTTCGTCTCGCTGGATATCGCCGCTGCTCAAGCGGTACGTGGCCATTGCGGCGCTGCAGAGCACCGCATCGCAGCTCGGATTCCTCAGCCTGCGCTACATCTCGTATCCCACACTCACGCTCGCCAAGTCGTGCAAGCTCGTGCCCGTGCTCATCATGAACGTCGTCCTCTACCGCCGCAAGTTCGCCGCATACAAGTATGCCGTCGTCGGACTCGTCACGCTCGGCATCTGGCTCTTCATGGCTTTCGCACCTTCCAAGCCGGGCAAGAAGGTAAAGGGTCCCGAGAGCAGCAGTCTGGTCGGTCTCTTGCTGTGTCTGCTCAATCTCGTTCTCGACGGTGCCACCAACAGCACCCAGGACGATGTGTTCTCCCGATTCGGCCGCAAGACCGTCTCGGCGGGCCAGATGATGCTCGTCATGAACGCCATCTCCGCCGTGCTCATGGCGCTCACCCTCACAGTGCCGTCGCCCTTTTCCTCCGGCGAGCCGAACCAGCTCACGGCTGCACTCGCATTCGCGCACAAGCATCCCGAGGTCTGGCGCGACATTGTGGCATATGCGGTGGCAGGCGCCGTAGGCCAGGTTTCCATCTTCGAAACGCTCGAGCGATTCGGAAGCCTGACACTCGTTTCGATCACCGTCACGCGCAAGCTCTTCACCATGCTCCTCTCGGTGCTCGTGTACAAGCACGAGCTCAGCAACCTCCAGTGGGTCGGTGTGGCCGTCGTCTTTGCGGGCATCGGCATCGAGGCTCGCGAAAAGAGGAGGGAGGGTCTAGCAAAGAAGGTGGTCAATGACCAAAAGAAGGCGCTGCAGAAGGATGCCTAGCTGCCGCGTCAATTTCAGTCCTTCAAGCTTGTGCGTTGCTGGGGGGTGTTGGTCATGGTCTTGAATGTGATAGAGAGAGAGAGAGAGAGAGAGAGAGAGGGCGGGTGTTGGATCGGGCAAATTGCGGCGGCCGATCGCGCGATAACGGCCCCCTTTTTTTTGGCGCGCTCGCAGAAGCAGCCGCCGCTGTATTCCTCCACCCATGACAGTAGAACGCTTCGCCAAAAACCATCATCGCCTCCGGCATCCATCGTCAGCATGAAACCGGTGCTCGCCCGAGTCGCTGCCGTGTCGCGTGCATCGCGTGTGTCGCGCGCATCGACGAGCGCGGCTCCACACGCTGTGCACACGTCGGTCCTCGCTCGCACCGCCCATCTCACACCCTTCGCAAAGACGAGGTCGACAGGCTCTAGCTTCGCACGCGGCTATTCGACGGCGCCGAACCAGCAGCAGGTACTGCAGTCGTTCGGCACGCCATTCGCACATTTCGTCTACACGCTCTCGCGCATCGCGCGCATCATCACGTTCTCCGCCGTCGGCGTAGCGACCATCGGGCTCGTCTCGTTCGAAGCGGCGCACCAGTACGTCGAGCACATCGCCATGCCTGCCGAAGCAGCGTCGGCTTCGTCCAGCGACGAATATGGTTGGAACGAGCTCGCGCTCGAAGAGTCGTGGTCCGGATCACCCGCGCATCGCGGCACAGATCCAACGCTGGGCATCAAGGGCAGACACGCCGTGCGCTCCGCCTGGATGTGTGTCAACTGGGGCGGCGGTATTGCGCCCGGCGTCCTGTTCGGTGGTGGTGCAGCGGGAAATGCAGGTCTCGGGCGTACGGCGATTACGTCCATGGCAAGCGCAAAGCAGCTGCGTGTGGACGACGGCATGCTGCTCGCAATGCAGTACCTCAACGTAGCCGTCAAGGTCGCCGCTTCCAAGGGCATCGAGCTGCCCGACACCGATGCCATCCGTGCCGGCCTCGCGCAGCCAGGTCAAACGCTGGGTGATGTCGATCCACTCGCGCTCGCGCTCGAGGCAAAGTTGGCGGCGGTCAAGGAAAGGCAGGGCTCGAAAGGCGCGATGGAGTCGGCGATCGGCAACTACGAGAAGCTGTACGATATCGCGAGCCTCGCGGACCGCGGCGATCGATCGAGTCGGCTTGTGAGGCTGGCGACCAAGCTGGGCGACTTGCATTCCGCACTGGGCCGCAATGACGACGCGCAACAGTGGCTGCAGAGGGGGATTGCGATCGCGGCCGCCGCGGGCGCGCACACACCCCACAGCCCAACTACCGCGGCTCCCGAGGCGAAGGACAAGCCCAGTGGCGGGCTGCGCGGCTGGTTCGGCTCGGCTCCTACGCCGGATCCCAGCACAGAGGCTCAGCCCGAGCCTGCACCTGCGGCTGCTGCGGGAGTGGTGGCGACGCCGGCGCTGACCCGCTCGCTCATCACGGCGCTCGTGGCATCCTCGGCGCACTATGCGCGCTCTGCATCCGGCGCTTCGCTGCAAAATGCGCTGCAGACGCAGATGTCGGCACTCCAGCTGTCCACGGCCGAACTGGAGCGTCTAGCCTCTGCGCCCGTGACGCGCGACGCAGAGCTGCATGCGCTCTGGATCACGCACCACCAGTCGATCCTCGAGCTACACGTCGCAGAGACCATGTATGCCATCTCTAAGTCCGGCTCCCTCCCGCGCTCGCTGCTGTTCGGCAAAAAGGACGCCAAGCGTCAGCCCATCCAGTGGCTCGCTCAGGCAGACGAGCGTGCGTCGGGCGTCGTTGCTGCCCTGAGCCAGGAGGGCGAACTGGCGAGCAGGTGGAAGGGAGAGAGACAGGTAGAGGCCGCAGCGGCCAGAGTGCTCAGGGACGCAAAGAGGGTTAGGGAGACCGCAAACAGGAGCAGGACCACGCTCGAGGCAAAGTGAGCCCAAGCCCAAGCTCAAGCCCAATGTCAGTTCAAACACACGGTGCGGCTGCTGCGTGGAGTGCGAACAAAGTCCATTTCGGCGCGGATTCTACAGAGCTGACAAGATTAGAGAGATTTGCGCGTGGCGAGGGCGTGGAGATGGTCGATGTTGTTGCTGAGCCTCGCAGCGGGATGCAGTCTCTCGTACGCGCGCCATTGTGCGCTCACCCACTGCGGGTCGGTGAGCATTCGGCAGAATCGCACGAGTCTCCAAACATCCATAAAGTTGGTGGGCGCACCGAGGCTGATGCGCACAATGCCCACGTCGGCTTCGGCGAGAAGCGTGGATGCAGCCAAGTCGGTGATGGTTCCGCGCTGCATTACGGCGCTGCTGGCGCCGGGATTGCACATGCACGGTCCACCGCGCAAACTGATGCGCTGGCGTGCCGCCGCCCAGATGACGAATCGATAGTTGAGCGCATCCCCCTCGGCGCTTGTTAGAACCAGCGGCAACGTCGATCCACGCGCGTCGAGGTCTTGAGGCCCACCGGTACGAACCAACCTCGCCCCACCCATGGCCGAATGCTTGTGCGAAAAAGTCGACGAGGAGCGCGGAGAGTCGGTCTTTTCAGAGCAACGCGCCGGATGATGGATCGCCTCCAGCTGCTCGATCAGCCACGCCATCAGGATGCGGTTTCGCAAAGTGTAGTGCGGCATCCAGCGCGCAGCGAACTCCAGCCCCGGCCGCACCGCCGCCATGGCAGCGAAGTTGGCCGTACCGTCTTCGAAGCGCTCGGGCCCGTCGACGAGTGTAAAGTCGAAGGTGTCCATGGTGATGCCGACGATATTGCCGCCAAAGAAGGTCGACTTCTGCGTGAGGTTGGCGTACTGCGACTTGCGCAGGATGAGCGCTCCAAGCCCCGTGGGCCATCCGACGATCTTGTACAGCGAGACGACCATAAAGTCGACGGGGAGCTGGCGCAGAGAGATGCGCGTCGAGGGGGCGAGTGCCGCCGCGTCCAGTCCGACGTCCCATCCACGCTGCTTGGCGTACTGCACGAGCGAAAGGTCAAGTTTGGCGCCCGTGATGTTGCTCTGGCCCGTCAAGAACACCAGTCCCCTGCCCTTCTCGAACGATGGCGAGGCAGTGTCAAGTGCACGGCGATAGGCCGGGGCAGAGATGGCTTCGCCAGATGGAGAGTCGAATTCGATAAACTCGAAGCGTCCACCGCCCTGCTGCGCTTTGCGCGCGAGCGAGTTGAGCGAGTTGTGCGCATCGCGTGGAATGAGCATGGTCTTGTTCGCAAAGTCGTAAGTTTCGCCAACGATGCGGAAGCCAGCAGTGGCATTGCTCGTCCACACCACATCGTACTCCGCCGGATCCGCATCGAAGAACGCCAGCAGCGCAGCGCGCGCCTCGTCGGCGGCGGCGGAAGAGTGCAGGCTCGCAGGAGACGTCGAGTGCGGGTTGCCCGCAACCGAGCTCGTCAGCCACCGCCCATGCTCCCGCACAAGCGACGCAGGATACAGTGCGGCACCCGTGTAGTCGAGGTACACCGAAGACGTCGCGTCGAGCCGCGCGAACTCGCGCTTGCGCAGCGCAGACAGCGCCGAGTCCGAATACGAAGGATTGGCGGAAACGAATGCGGATTTGCAACGGTGGTACTCGCGAGCATCGCACAGCGACAGCCCATCATGAGACGCACACGTCGCAATCGCTTTCAGCAGCGTCACCACCATGATTGTGCAAAAGGACGACGAGCGAGCGCAACGGGTGCCACTTTATAGCAGCAGCAAATGTCTTTGCTATGAAAGTGCTCGGAGTAGTATGATATCCGACTTGCAGAGGGGATCCGTTTGCGGAACGGATAATTCTTGAATGCCGGGTGGGGACTCGGAGTGCGGAAGTGGTGTATATCCGTGCTTGTCCGTGCTTGTCCGTGGGTCCTGGGTGTGTGTTGCTTCTATGACGCAGGGCGTCGATCCTTTAGGCAGCCGATGCGGCTCGCGTGGCAATGTCCAACAGTGCTTCCGGATCTTGCTGGATTGCCAGCCGACGTCGGCGAATAAAGCTTGAGCCAAATTGACTGGCTTCCGAGCGGAAGGACAAGGGCGGGGGAGGGATTCCAAAGGGGGAAGGGGGAGGGGGAGGGGCAATACAGACACTACAAAGTGTGGGATGGCGGTAGTAGCGAGTGGATGGCGTGCTCGGAAATGGACGATGGCGTGATCGTGTGCCAGAGCGATCCCTTATAACGGCTCTCCATCGGATAGCCCTTCCCGACTCTTGCGCTGTCCAAAAGCGTTGCAAACCCGCCAATGTGCTTTGCACGCACACAGCTCGTGTCGTTTTCGTTCTCATCCTGCGCCCCCTGAGAGCTGCAATGGTCTCGAGTCATCCCAGGGGCTAGGGAGGACCTTGCTCGTTATCGTCCAGTGGTCCAAGCTGGCGCAACTGGCGCGAGCTGGTGTCGAAACGGTCGAAGCACCAGAGCCCAGGGGAGAGGAGAGCGGCGGACAGAGCACGCGTGTTGATCCGGGGGCCAGCCGAAAAAATTCACCGCGCTAAAACTGATTTTTTCTCGCCAGGAGCTGTCAAAAAAATAAAATATCAATTGATTACAGAAAAGTAGCCGCGCACTATCGGAGCGGCTCGTGCCGCGACACCGCAACGCAGGCCGAGTTGGCCGGCTACTTTGCGCGTCTGCTATCTTTCACCCCGCCAAAGGCGAATTCGGTGGAATGGTCAGACCGCACGTGTCACGAGGACTTGGGACTAGGGAGATCCGAGGAGCAAGGTTCGTGTCCTGGCGCGAGCTCCCGTGTCGACACATCGACGTGGCAGGCTGAAAAGCCGAGAAAAGGCTGGCTACAAAAGAGGGGCTCTCACGGCACGCGTGCAGCTGAGCCTCTGCCGTACAGTACGCAGCTCGAGCCGGGTTGCTGGGTGCCAGAATCTGGGTGCGCAACATACACCCACCTCGTTCCCTCCCCTGTCGAAAGCATGCGATTTTGTAATGAAGAGCAAAGACAATCACAGTCTTTGTTGCTGAACAGGGCAATCGGCATAGGCATGAACAGGAAACCCACTCAGTCGATCTGCATATGCGCTGGGTAAGGAGAAGCCGAGTCCTATTCGTGCGACGGATTTTGAACGGCGAAAAACAGGGGGGCGCGTCAGGCGACCTCCGACGACACCACGGTCCAGGCCGACGCTGCCACTCCGCCAACGCCATGGCTGGTTAACAGCGGCGGGCGTATGCGCGGTTACTTTTGCTCCCACGCCAGCACGCACGCCTCCCATCCATTGGTCAGCTCATTCCATCGGGCGTTTGTATCCGGAAGCGCGTGTGGTAGGATCGAGGGTCCGGAGCGAAAGCGAGACCCAGGTTCTGGTAAAAATGCCGGCGCACAAAAATGTTGCCGCTCGTCCGCCCGGGGCCAAAGTCCGGTCGAGCTCCATGGCAGCCAGCACAGATGTACCCGCTCAGCTTCAGAATGTCAGCTCGTTATCCCCAGGGAGGAGGCCAGAGCAATGCATGCGCTCACTGTGTGTCGATCAGCCGCGAGTGCAAACATGTATATAGACTACCTTTCGTGATGGTGGTGACCTTTTTCACCTCAACAACTCAATCAAACGCATTCAACAATGAAGGATCTCGAATCACAGCAACCTGGTACACACACCGACGCGGCCGCAGCGGGCGGGCTTGTGTGGCAAGACCTCAAGCTCACGCTCCCGCTCAAGCGCTCGCTCCTCTCGTTCCGACGCGGCCTCCCCGCCAACCCAGGCACGGACAAGGTGCTGCTCGAGGGCCTTTCGGGCTCGGTGGCGCCGGGCGAGATGCTGGCCATCATGGGCCCCTCCGGTGCGGGCAAATCCACGCTACTCGATGTACTCTCGGCGCGCAAAATCCCCACCGAGGGTAGTGTAACGGTGGGCATCGGCGCCAAAGACGTTCGCAGCGTGTCGAGCTATGTGGAACAGGCCGACTCGCTGCTGGGCGTGCTCACGGTGCGCGAGACCATCTGGTACTCTGCCAAGCTCTCGCTGCCTCCCTCCACATCGAACGACGAGATCGATCGACGCACCGACCTGGTCATTGCGGATCTCGGCCTGAGCGGCGTTGCCGGCCAGAGGATCGGCACACCCATCCAGCGCGGTGTGTCCGGTGGACAGAAGAGGAGGGTCTCGATCGGATGCTCGCTCGTCACACTGCCAAGGATCCTGTTCTTGGACGAACCCACAAGCGGACTCGATACGTTTACGGCGCACGAGGTGGTCATGGCCATCAGGAATCTGGCAAAGAGGCACAACATCGCGGTGCTCGCCACCATCCACAGTCCCAACTGGGAGATCTTCAGTGCTTTCGACAAGACGCTCCTGCTGAGCAAAGGCAGGACCATCTATCAGGGCTCCACCATGGGCGTGGCAGAGTGGTTTGCAGGACTGGGTCACAAATGCCCCGAACACACGAATCCGGCAGACCACATGATCGGTCTGGTCAACGACGACTTCCTCGAGTCCACCAGGACGAATGCAGAGCACGACGCGGTGGAAAGCAAGATTGCAAAGGGCGACACAAGGGCTTTTGCGGATGCTTGGGCTAGGCATGCAGCCCAGCCTGTTACCGCAGCCGATATGCGTGCGAGATTGTCGTCCTCGTCCACTCCCTCCGCCGTAGTGAAGGATGAGGAGCAACCGACCGCAGCGGCGGCGGGGACTCCGGGGCTGGGATCGCAGTGGTCGCGAACCGTGACGCTGACGCGACGCAACTTTGTCAACTACTCGCGCAACCTGCTCGCGTACGGCGTGCGCCTCGGCATGTATATCGGCATGGGCGTCCTGCTCGCCACCGTCTGGGTCAACCTCGCCCAGACCGACACGCGCATCAACGACCGCCTCTCGGTGCACTTTTTCTCCGTCGCCTTCCTGGGCTTCATGGCGGTAGCCGGCATCCCGTCCTTCCTCGAAGAGCGCGCCGTGATGCTGCGCGAATCCAAGAACAGGCTCTACGGTCCACTCGCCTTCACGCTCGCCAACACCATCTCGACCGTCCCGCTGATGTTCGTCTGCTCGTTGCTGTTCACCGTGCTCGTCTACTGGTCCATCGGCCTGCATCCAGGAGCGGGCTACTTTTTCCGCTTCCTCGCCTTCCTCTACCTCGGCGTGCTTGCAGCCGAGTTCCAGGCGCTCCTCATCGCAGCGGCGATACCCATCTTCGTGGCAGCGTTGGCGGTGTGTGCGTTCCTCAACGGTTTCTGGATGTGCGTGCAGGGTTACTTTATCCGTGCTGCGAATCTGCCTAGATTTTGGTACTACTGGGCGCATTGGATCGACTACGAGACGTTTGCCTTCGATCTGCTCGTCAAGAACGACCTCCAGGGTCTCAAATTCGCCTGCCAGGGCAGCATCGCCGCCGGAGATTGCAACTGCTCCTTCCCAAGCTCACTGATCAGCAAGGGAATGTGCGCCGTCAGTGGAGAGGATGTCCTCGAGGCGCTCCAGATCAACTCGTTCAGCGTCGGCTTGTACGCTGCCATCCTCGTCATCATCATCGTGGTCTACCGCGTCCTCTTCTACACCGTGCTCCGCTTCCAGATGTAAACCCAGACGTAGATAGAGCGAACCTAATGCTACGCAGTCCAGACAGTCGCAGTTTCGACCCAATGTGCGGCAGTGAGCGCCAAGTCTAGTCGATGGTGACCTGGGACGCTGCGGGTTTGCTGGCCGCCTTCTTCTTCTTCACGCGCACCACCTTGGTTGGAGTCGCAGCGCCGTCGTCGTTCGGTGCATCTGCCGGGGACGCTACGGATTTGGCAGCTTTCTTGGGCTTGGGCTTGGGCTTGGGCTTGGGCACGTCAGCGGGCATCTCCTCTGCCTCGAGCACGCGCGGCTGCAGCTTGGCCGGTGCGGGCGCCGCGTCCATCAGACTGTCGAGGCGCACGATCGGAATGTCGTCCACATCATCGTCCCTCTCGCCGCCCTTGTCTGCAGCCGAGGAGGGCTGGCGCGCAGAATCGACAATGTAGAACGGGTCGTCGCGCTGCCGCTGCAGTCGGGCCTCGCGTTGCGCCTTGGACTCCTTGGCCGACGGCTTGGGCGGTTCCGGAGCTGCTGGAGCCTCGGCTATGGTCTCGTCGTCAAACTCCGCGTGCGCAGCCAGGTCGATACCGTCCAGAACGACGTAGGCGTCCGGATTGACGATCCACGCTTGCAGGTCCACATCAAACGGCGCAGCGACCCGCGCCTGAGCATTGGGTCCGAGCGGTCCGAGCGCATGGTTGAAGAACAGCGGCGACAAAAGGTCGAGACTGCGCGGCGGACGTGCGCCTTGCAGCTTGTATTCGGACACACCTTCCACCTCTGCAGCCTTGTCGGCTTCAGTCGAAGTGGGCGCATGGGCCTCGAGGTCCTTTTCGATAAGGCGGAAGAGCTGCCGGTACTCGACGGTGCGCTCCTGCACCTCGGCGTCCACAGCCATGGTCTGCACCGCCTCCAAGCGCGCCACGACCTGCTTGGTGACGACGGCGATGTCGTCAAAGTCGACCTGCGGCTTCCTGCCGTCGTCTGCCCAGCGCGAGGAGATGGACGAGGCCCAGAAGGCGTATATCTTAACAGCGCCATGAACGCACGCCGCCGACGTGGAGGCGTCGCAGATAGAGGCGTCGTACAGCGCCGGCGTGAGCAGCACAGGAATGGTGCCACCGGGCGACGACAGCTCGTAGGCGTACTCGCCCAGAATCCATGCTGCTGCATGAAGCACCTTGCGGGTCTCGCGCATGTCCTCGCCCGTGCCTGCTGAGCTGGATGCTGCGGACTTGCGAGCCGATGATGCAGCGGGCCAGTCAGATGACGGAAGCAGTCGCCCATCTCGCAGCAGAGCTACCATGGCGCGCGTGGCATGCGGACGGATGGCGCGCACCCTAGCGGTCACGTCGATGAGCTGGTCGCGGATGCGCGCACCGACATCGTTGCCGTCGGGAAGATTGGGCACGGTGGCGAGATGCAGGAGCGTGTCGATGTACCACGAGAAGTCGACAACGTTGGCGTACGTGTCGTAGCTGCCGAGTGCGAGAATGCGCTGCACGATCTCGAGGCGGTACGAGGGCGACAGCGTTGGATTGTAGGCCGACGTGATAGCAGCCAGCGAGCTAGAGGTAGGGTCTGCATCCGTGGCTGCGCCGCCGCTGGCGAGACTCGCTCTGAGAGCGGCAGCGGCAGCGCCCGTTGCATCGACGGCAGCCGAGGCGCCAGCCGAGGCGCCAGCCGAAGAAGGCGGCGAGAGATGCGAGAGCAGCTGTCTGACGATGCTTTCGAGGTTGCGACTGACGGCCATGCCGGACACGAGCTCGAGCGCACGCAGACGGATGGAAAGATCCGGATCCTCGATCGACTCAAAGATGACGTCCTGGTGGCGGGCGACCAAGTGAGGATGGCTTGGCAGGATCTTGACCAGAGCAAGCAGAGCAATGTACTTGAGGTTCTGGTCCGAGTCGGTGAGGAAGGCGGCGAGTTTCTCGACGCAGATCTCTGCGAGGTCGTCGCCGCCAGGCTGTGTGAGCATGCCGCCGATGATGATGGTGTGGATGCACTCGTAGAGGAGGCTCATGGCGGGTGTGGTGGAGATGATGGTGGATATTGGCGGCACGAGCTTCTTGACGAGGCGCGGTTCGAGCGGGGTGAGCGAGCCAAAGAGCTTGATGATCTTGATGAGCATCCAGTTGTTGGTGGAGGTGGTGAGCAGGCGGAAGAGCTGTGGGGACAGGGGCAAGAACGGTCGCGGATCGCGCCGCGCCAGCTCGCAGATGATGTTGACCGCAGCAGAGACGACGCTGAGGTCTGGGTCGTCGAGCTTCTCGCGCAGTCGATCCCATCCAGTTTCGAGGAGGTCGGGCGACTTGATGATGAGTGCATAGAGAACGAGGATGGCCTTCTTCCTGATCATCGGCTTGCTGTGTGTGAGAAGCTTGATCACGTCGGGTCCCAGATGGCGCGCGAGGTCGGGCGTCGCGATGTGTGCGAGACCATTGAGGGCGACAGCGACGTCGAGAGGGTTCGAGGCTTGCAAGTCCTTCTTGATCATGTTGGTGGAGAGGATGAGCACGTCGGTGTCGGCGGAGAAACACTGTGCTGCGGCGAGGTATCCGATGTGCTTGTGGTGGTACTTGCTCGAGGCCATGGTCTCGAGCATGTGGAAGTTGGCGCCGGAGAAGGGATAGCCGAGCATCTGGAGGTAAGTGAGCTTGAGCACCGCCTCGGCCTTGACCTCGAGGTCGCCCGAGCGCACTTCGTGGCGGATCTCGTCCATGACCTGCGCGACATACTTGGGCTCGTCCTTGCCACGATGCGAGCGCAGGCCCTTGATGAGGGCGGAGAGGGAGCGCTCGAACATGCTGAGAACGTGCAGGCAGCAAGCAGCCGCCTCAAAGCAAAGGAAAGTATTCTGAGGCGTTGAGCCGCAATCGAGGTCGAGATGTTCGGGAGCGCGCTACGCCAAACTGTACATGTTGGTGTCGATCGGGTGCTGGGCGGCGGTGAAGCGAGGATGATCGGTGTTTGAGGTTGGAGGCTGGAAGTAGGAGGTAGGAGGTTGTGGAGTACAGTCTCGAAGGTGTGTTGGTCTCTGCGCCGCGCCGCTCCCGTTCTCGTTTCTCCACCTCCTTCCACCTCCTCTCCAATCGAGATGGGTTGCCTTTTAACTCAGAAGCCATCGCCCGATCTCAACGGGAAGCTTAGTTTCCGGGACGCCTCTTTTTTTCCTGGGGTTTTTTTTTCCTTTTTTTTTTCTTCCTTTTTTGAGACATCCATTTTTCAATGGCACCACGAAGGACCTCTCCGACTCAGACAACACGCAGGGGCGATATGACCATATGAGAAAGGGGTGTATGATTGGTGGTGATCTGGCCCACATGAGGATCGACCAGCGACAGCCTAGAGCTCTTCGAGTGGTTGCGACTCGAGCTCCCTTTGGCGTTGCGCCTGCTCCTCCTTGAGCTGCTTGTCCTCGGCAGCCCGTCTCTGCTCGGCGTTCTTTTGCGCCTCGTTGCGCAGCTTCTGCTGGTGGTTGATCTGCTCCTTGGTCTCGTCGGAGAGTGTCAAGACACGAAGGCTGCCACGGAATCGCTCGTCCCACGCGACGCCGGCGCTGGGGCGGATGATCTCGAAGCCCATCTCGGCATTGCGCCACTCCTTCTCCTTCTTGAAGCGCTCCTCGCGCAGCTCGGACTCGGTCTTGCTCGGATCGTTCTTCTCGATCTTGCTAGGCTCGCGCAGTCCGCGTGCAAGGTCGCGTGCGTCCTTGAGGTGCTTGGGCAGCGCCTTGTAGTAGCTCTCGCGTGCCTCGGCGAGGTTCTTGTCCGACTTGCGGAAGTAGGGCGGGTAGCGCTGCTCGCTCTCGATGCCCCAGTCCAGATCGCCTCCCTGCGGCGGCGTGTCGGAAACCTCGCCAGCGAAGGTGCCCTCTCGGCCGGGCTGGAACTCGCGTGCGCTCTCCTTGGTGCCGTAGACGAGTGTGAGCGCGAGCTCGGCGCCGTGCTGCACCTTGTCGCGCTGGCGGAAGAACTGGTACATGCGAAGCGGGATGTTGCGCCAGCCCACAAGGTTGGTAAAGTCGACAAAGCAGATGGGCGGCTGTGCTGGGATCTGTGCAGGCGCCTCGAGCAGCTTGGGGTCGAGACGCGCGGCGACGGCCTCGGCCTCACTCTTGACGCGCTGCTTCTCGGCCTGCGCTTGCGCAGCTGGCGAAGGGCCCATGACGCCGCTGAAGGCGTTGGGTCCCGAGCCTAGCCCGTAGGGTGCAGAGCCAAACTTGTTGTTGCCGAAGTGCGAAGGCAGAGGTGCACCAGCGCCGTCCTCCTCGCCTGTCTCGGCGAGCGCAGCAATGGCCCTATCCTTCTCGTCGAGAAATTCGCTAGGCGCGGAAGCAGCCGAGGACGAGGATGCTGACGCGGAAGGCTCGGCGGGGAGCTCGTCGAAAGCGTGGTCCTCGGCGAGTTCGCGCGCAAGCTCGTCGTCGCGGTCCCTCTTAAGAACTTCGAGCGGTGTGCACCAGCCATTTTTAAGTGCCCAAGCCCATTCCTTGAGTGCCGGCCTGCCGACAAGGACGAGGCCGCCGTCGATCTCGCGCTGGAGCTCCTGCTGCGGCGTGAGCGAGAACGGGTTCTGGGACAGGGCGGTGATCTCATCCATCCAAGGCTCGAGGCCGAGCAGCTTGCGTCTCCTCTCGTGGATCTTGCTCTGAAGTTCGCGTGCGAGACCGCCGTGGCGGGTGCCGTTGGTGACTTCCCAGTCGATGCCGGCAGCCACGAGCACGGGCTTGACGTACTTTTTGAAGTATCGCAGGGCCTTGTCGTAGTCGTCGTCGCCTGGAGAGCGTGTTGCGTAGACAGTGATCTTGCGCGGCCACTCGCCGGGCTTCATGGGTTCCTTGGAGAGGTGACTGACCTTGTCGATGTAGTCCTGGCGGATGAGACGGCACTGGCGACGGTCGTCGTAGTAGAGGTAGGAGAGCGTGCCGACGGTGACGAGGAAGATGGACCAGTTGCGCGATGGCAGACGCGGTTTCCAGGCGAGGACGGATTTGGGGATGCCGACAAACTCGAGCGGACGCAGGATGGGCGGCACCTCTCGCGGTGGCAACTTGGGCTTGGCTGTGTTGCCCGTGCCTGCAGCTGGAGCCGGTGAGGGCGCGCTCGATGTGGAGGCCGAAGCGGCCGATGTGGACGGAGGTGTTGAGCTCATGGCGTGGAATGGCCCAACCAATGGAGAAGGAGGGGGGATGTAGTGGTGATGGTGGTCGAACACGAGGGTCGGTTGCCTCTCGCTCTGCACTGAGCCAACTGATTTTTCTTCGGAACTTCTCGCGTGGGCTGCGGGAAGGTCTCGGAGAGCGATTGGTGCAAAAGGCTCGGATCTCGGGCTGGCGCGCTTCCACATTTTGCAGCTGGGATTCGGCGGATTTGCCTTTTTGCATGGCCCTGCTTCTCGGCCTCCATTTCGCTCCTCGCCATCGACACGGACAATGGCTCCATCAATAGCACCGGCAACGGCAGAGTCGTCGTCGACATCCCGATCGACCGCGTCGACGGTCAAGAGGACGTCTCCAACAGCACTCCGACCTCTGTCTGCCGAGGTGGGGTTGCTGGCAAGATCGGATGCGAGCGCCTCGTTCTCTTTCGGCGCGCTCAACGTGGTTGCATCAGTGTCTGGGCCTACCGAGGTCCGTGTTCGAGACGAGCTGACGGATCGCGCGACGCTCGACGTCGTCTTTCAGCCGCAACATGGGGTGGCGGGCATTCCAAGTCAGGCGGTGTCGGATTCGCTGCTGACTGCGTTGTCGTCGGTGCTGCTGTTGCACCACCATCCTCGATCGCTCATCCAGCTGATGCTTCAGACGCTCTGCTCTCCGAGCCTACCGCAGTCGTCGGAACACACGTTGCCGTCGGACCTGGCTTCGCATCAGAGATGCGTGCCGCGACAGCCGCTGCTGTTGGGCCCGGACGCGCCGCCGAGCGTAACGGAGCAGGCTGCGTTGATCAATGCAGCGAGCTTGGCGCTTCTCGATGCAGGCATTCCAGCAAGAGGCAGCGTGACGGCGTGTGCGTGTGCCATTCTGCCGGCGACGCAGGGCACGGTGCTGAGGCAGAACAGCCACCTTGACGAGATTTCCGAGTCGCAGCTGGCAGGTCTCGTACGCCAGTACAAGCAAGACCACGCTCAAGAGGACATGGATGAAGAGGACGACGACGAGCGCACCAATGGCACCGCATCCAAGAGATACACTGGCGAGTAAGTGTGACAACTGCGATCGGCATTCCAAACTGCAAAAGAGATATACTGACGTGCACCCGTTTTTTTTTTTCGCTTGGGATGCAGGACGATTGTTCTGCTCGACCCGACGCCAGTGGAGATCGACTACGCGCTCAGCACGCACGTGTTTGCCTTCTCCTTTTCGCAGGTGCTCGAGGGCGAGGGCGACGAGGCAAAGGCGCGACAGGTGTCGGAGCAGGTGCTGGCCGAGTCGCAAGGCGCCGTGGATCTCGAGGACCTGGGTCGGGCTCGCGAACTGTGCCTGACAGCATGCTCCGCGGTGCTCGACTTTGTGCGCGCCACGCTCACCAAGCGAATCGCTTCACAAGTTGAATGATGGAGCACCACACCGCATGCATCGTGTTCGCAATCATACAGTCTTTGCCTCCGTCGGTAGAAAGCAGCGGCAAGTATAGTGCGAAGCTTGTTCGGCGTGCAGCAGGAGGGCGAGAGGACAAATTTGAATTTGTTAGACCGCATCGCGACGACGTGAGCGCAGGCTGGCTTAAGCGCAGTGTTGGCTTCCTATTCCCGCCCCAGCAGCGCGTCGGTCTCGGCATTCGGCTCGAGCAGCGGCTTCGAACAAAGGGCGGCGCAGCCAACCAAGAGAAGAGAGAGAGAGAGGACTGTGCGGGTGTGTGAGTGTGGAGAGAGGGGCTTCCCACTCCCACGAAGCCTAACCAGCTCAACCCCACCTCCCCTTTCCTCCACGCCCCTTTGTTCGTCACCACCAGATACCAGCACGTCCGGTGTGCCCCCCTTTGTGCGACCGCCCTCTCCGCATCCGCGCCTCATTCCGACCAGGTACATGCGTCTCGCACAGCTCACTCTCACGCAGTGAGACTCAGACGAGAGCGAGCACTCGCTCTGTTCGACCTCCGCGGGCATATAAACCGTCGCATCAATCCCCCTTCTTCAAGGGACGACCGCCCTCCCGCCATGATCTCGGCCTTCTTCATCTTCAACCAAAAGGGCGAGGTGCTCATCTCGCGTCTCTTCCGCAACGACCTGCGTCGCAGCATCGCCGACATCTTCCGCATCCAGGTCGTCTCCAATCCAGACGTGCGCTCGCCCATCATCACGCTCGGCTCCACCTCCTTCTTCCACGTGCGCCACGAAAACCTCTACATCGTCGCCGTCACAAAGTGCAACGCCAACGCAGCGATCGTCTTCGAGTTCTGCTACCGCGTCATCAGCATCGGCCGCTCCTACTTTGGCGCCAAGTTCGACGAAGAGGCGGTCAAGAACAACTTTGTCCTCATCTACGAGCTCCTCGACGAGATCCTCGACTTTGGCTACCCGCAAAACTCCGAAATCGACACGCTCAAGATGTACATCACCACCGAAGGCGTCAAGTCCGAACAGGCGGTCAGGGAGGATTCGAGCAAGATCACCATCCAGGCAACGGGTGCCACCAGCTGGAGAAGGGCAGACGTCAAGTACAGGAAGAACGAGGCATTCGTCGACGTCGTCGAGACCGTCAATCTCCTCATGAGCAGCAAGGGCACCATCCTCCGTGCCGATGTCGACGGTGCCATCCTCATGCGTGCCTACCTCACAGGCATGCCAGAGTGCAGGTTTGGGCTCAACGACAAGCTCGTGCTCGAAAAGAACGACAAGAACCGCGGAAAGGTGGATGCCGTCGAGCTCGACGATTGCCAGTTCCACCAGTGCGTCAAGCTGTCCAAGTACGACACGGACCGCAGCATCTCCTTCATCCCTCCAGACGGCGAGTTCGAGCTCATGCGCTACCGCTCCACCACCAACGTCAACCTCCCCTTCAAAGTGCACGCCATCGTCGAAGAGGTGAGCAAGAGCAAGGTCGAATACACGCTCAACCTCAAGGCCAACTTTGACGCCAAGTTGAACGCCACCAACGTGGTGCTGCGCATTCCGACGCCGCTCAACGCATCCACGGTCAAGTGTCAGGTGAGCCTGGGCAAGGCCAAGTACGTGCCTGCAGAGAACCACATTGTGTGGAAGATCGCGCGCATCCAGGGCGGAGGCGAGGCGAGCTTTGGCGCCGATGCCGAGCTCAGCTCGACCACCGTGCGAAAGGCGTGGAGCCGGCCGCCGATCGAGGTCGACTTCCAGGTGCTCATGTTCACCAGCTCCGGCCTGCTCGTGCGCTACCTCAAGGTGTTTGAAAAGAGCAACTACCAGAGCGTAAAGTGGGTGCGCTACCTCACCAGGAGCAACGGAAGCTACCTCATCCGCTTCTAGCTTGCGCGTCCGTAATCTGTACACTATTATCTTCACGGCCGGGTCCAGTACTATTTTGCATCGCATCGCATATCTGCACGCTGGGCTTCGTTTCATGCATGCATCGACATAGAAGAGCTTCGTGAGAGGTTGGAGACTGCAGAGCGAAAGCGGTAGCAAGGTCAGCATGCGATTCGCGCTGAAAGACTGCGGTTTTGCGGGTTGGAGCGTCCGTGATTCATGATTAAACAAACTCTCCGCAAGTACGCCTGGTGTTCCAGGGTATCGGAGGATTGACAGATTATAAAAGTTGTTTTGGATTGTCGTCATTCGCATCGCAGCCCGGTTGAGGGCAGGGGTGAGAAAAGTCGATTGGTAGGAGGATACTTACAAAGATGGTTGGATGTGGTGAGAAGGAACGTCGATTGCCAGCCGAAAAACCGGTAAAATAGAATGGGCTCGGGAAAGAAGAACTGCTGGGGGGAGTGCGGCGGGTCTCGGCCGGCTTGTGGTGAGGCGAGATGGGCAGGGTCCATGTTGCTCTCCACCGCCATCTGTTCTGTTTGATCAAGTCTAGCGCGTACCGAGACCATGACGGCATCCAGCGGGGTTGAAGATCGGGCGGCGTTCCACCTGCTGGGTCATCCGCTGCCGGCATTGATCGACCTGGTCACGACGAGCGGCACGGTGGATCTGTTCACGCTGTCGCTGCGCCAACCGATCATGCTCTTTGTCTATCCCTCCACCGCCTCTCCGCTCCGACCCACGCCCGCAGGCTGGTCTTCGATTCCAGGTGCCACCGGATGCACGCCCCACCTAGGAGCTGTCAATTCCCACCTCGCGCAGCTGCTCGCCAAGGAACCCGAGCTCAAGATCTTTGGCCTCTCCACCCAAGCCCATGCCGAGCAGGTAGAAGCGAAGCAACGACTCGGCCTCAACTTTGACCTCATCTCGGACGACAAGGAGGAGCTCACGACCGCGCTGGACATTCCGACCTTCGAGGTGGAAGGCAAGAGGTATCTGAAGAGAATGACGCTATTGCTGCGAGGAGGACAGATCACGAGGGTGGATTATCCGATCCAGGTGCCTGCCGAGGCAGCAAAGAGAGCCGAGGATCTGCTGAGATCCGAACAGGACCTCATGGATGAAGTGCATGCACGAGATGCGGCTGCTGCTCAGGCGCAAGCCTCAGCGTAGATTGGGGGAGACGATGCGAAAAATAAGATTGGATGGCAACAGTGCGTGCGTGTGAAGCTGCGTTAAAGAAGGTGTTGTTTTGTATTGAGACAGTAAAAGTACAGAGATGCGTATGGCGAGAAGAGCTTTGGCGGGGGGATCAACGGCCTCGACCACGTCCGCCGCGCATGCCTCCCCTACCTCTCCCCCTTCCCCTGTCCATGCCCGCGCCTCCGCGTGCTCCGCGGCTGGCCGGGTCCTTGCGCTTGCCCTTGGGCTTGGGTGCATCGTCCACCAGCAGCATGTCGAGCGGCAGCGCATCTGGCAGGATCCAGTACCGGATGTTGTTGCCGCGGATCGAAAGCGTGTCGAGCGTCACCGCGGGCCGACCGCGCACGGTCATCTTGACCGTCTTGAGGTGCGTGTTCATCTGGATATCCACGCCTACATCAGCATAGATAGGATCGAGGGTCAGTGAGGGACTATAACGCACGAAGCAAGGGGGGAACATGCTCACCTGTGACAGTGCCGTGGACGACGGTGCCGTTTTTGAGCTCGATGGACACCGACTCGTTGTTGAGCTTCATGAGGAAGCGGACGAGCTTCATCTTTGGACGGAGAAGAAGGCCTTGACCCTGACGTAGAGCAATGCGAAGCTAGCTAGCAACGTTGGGGAGTCCGGCCGTTGTGAGTCGATGTGAGGATGAGAGAAGGATGGTGGATGTCGACCACGATCCGAATATGCAATTGCTGCACTCGACCTTTTGGCTCTTCTCGTTCCCCAGATCGCCAATGCATCGGCACCTGTCATCCACCCGATTGAAAAGGTGGAATCGGGCAGGGGCCGGGTTCGAGTCGCGAGTCGCGTCGAGTTGGGTTCGGCCCGTGTTAATTGGCCAAAAAGGGCGGCTCGAACGGTCAAAATTCGCGCGACGCAGCACAGCAGCAGCACAGCAGCAGCACAGCAGCAGCACAGCAGCAGCACAGCAGCAGCACAGCAGCAGCACAGCAGCACCACAGCAGCTCACCAGCAGCAGCGCGACCGCGTTGGGTCTGGTTCGGGCCTCCACAAGCCAATCTCGATGTCCTCACACCCACGATCATGACCAGCACCTCCTCCTTGCTCTGCCACCAGCATTGACCGCTACAATGGGCATTCAGGGCCTGCTCCCCTTGCTCAAGGACGTCCAGCAGCCTGTGCATGTCTCGAGCTATGCAGGCAAGACGCTCGGCGTGGATGCATACGTGTGGCTGCATCGAGGCGCCTATGGGTGTGCGCGAGCGATTGTCCTCGGCGATCCTACGCCGCGCTACATCGCGCACGCCTTGAGCCGCATCCGCATGCTGCAGCACTTTGGCGTCAAGCCGTATCTCGTATTCGACGGCGACAAGCTGCCCGCCAAGCGCGGCACCGAAGACGACCGCGAGCAGCGCCGCAATGACAACCTCGAGCGTGCCAACCAGCTGGAACGCGAGGGAAACATGCAGCAGGCTCGCGATCTCTTTTCGAAATGCGTCGACATCACACCCGAAATGGCGTTCCAGCTCATCAAGGTGCTCAAGCAGCAAGACATCCCTTACGTCGTGGCGCCGTACGAGGCGGATGCGCAGCTCGCTTTCCTGGAGGCAGAGGGCATCATCGATGGCATCATCACCGAGGACTCGGATCTGCTCGTCTTCGGATGCAAGACGGTGCTCTTCAAGCTCGATCAGGCTGGCAATGCGATCGAGATGCTGCAGCAGCGCTTTTGGACCAATCGACAGCTGGCACTGTCCGGCTGGACCGCCGTCGAATTTAGGCAGATGGCCATCCTTTCCGGATGCGACTATCTGCCGAGCATCGTGGGTATGGGCCTCAAGAATGCACACCGGCTGCTGCGGAGGTACAAGACGGTCGACAAGGTGCTCCAGGCCGTACGTCTCGAGGGCAAGCTGCGCGTGCCCAACGACTACGCCAGGGAGTTTCGAAAGGCGGAGCTGACGTTTGTCCATCAGCGCGTCTTTGACCCACGCACGCAGAGGCTCGTTACCCTCACGCCTCTGCCCGATGGAACGCACGACGACATGCTCCCGTTCATCGGCGCGAATATCAAGGACGACGTGGCGATAGGCGTGGCTCAAGGCGTCATTGATCCGATCACCAGAATGCAGATTGTGGACCGAGTGCCCAAGCCGCTGGGCATGCGCAGCAACTCGGACAACAATATTGCTGCGGCATCGAGCACGCCAGCCGTGCCGCATGGGCTGCACCGCAGTATCACGGCACCTACGACGTTGCAGAGCTCGAGCGCAGGCGTGGGCAGCTTCTATAGGGCGTCGGTGGGGGCGGCAGCAAAGAAGAAGGCGGTCAGTAGGGAGGCAGGCTTGCAGAGCCTCAAAAACTTTTTCGTCGGCGCCAGCGTCAGTTCCAAGGAGAACGCTAGGCCGAAAGCCGAAGAGCGAGTGAAGGAGAGGGTACCGTTGGCGGCCGTCGATACCAACCGCAAGGCGGATGCTTCTGGAACGCAGAGCAAGTTCTTCGCCAAAGCGACGCCGGCACCGACGCACACTGGAAAGCCGGACCACGCCTATTTGCATCTGGGAGGCGAGCTCACGCCGCCGGTGGTGCGAAAGGATCCGAACGACTCGGGTTACTGGGACGAAGAGTGTCACGACATGCGCGACTTTGTGCGGTCCAGCAGTCCTCCACAGGCGACGGCGGCGTCGCAAGCGCTCGTGGTGGAGACGCAGGAGGTGGCACTGGCGACGCAGTCGGAAAGCACGCCATCGTCGAGCGTGGCGGTGGTGGTGCCGCAGACGCCGTCGCGCGGTGGGCGAGGGAGCAAGAGGATGCGCACCGAGTCGCGCGAAGTCTCGTCGCCGGAGAGCGTGATGGGCAGCGGATTCATCTCGTCGCCCGCAACGTCGTCGGTGCGCGGTGATCTGGGCGACGTCGGCGACGAAGAAGCACCAAGCTCGCCGTCACCTGCGCAGGCACGCGCGCCAGCGACGAGGCCGCAGAAGAGCGAGGACGAGGAGGATGTGCAGGCCGAGCCCGTTACGCCATTGGCAGTGCGTGCAGGTGCGGCAAGGAAGCCTGTGCTCCAGACGAGCGTGTCCAAGCTCGAGGCGTTCCGCTACAGCGCGGTGACGCCGCAGCACGCGCAGCATAAGCAGCAGCAGCAGTACACGCGCGAGACGCCCACAGCGGCGTCACCCTCGGTGCTCAAGTTGGCGGCCAGCAGCACCCCAGTCGCAGCAGCAAGGCCGGCAAAGGCACTCAAGAGAAGCCCGACGCTCGTGTTGGGCGACGAGGCAGAGAGTAAAGGCCTGTTTGACAGGTTTCGGTTTTCAGACCAGGAAACTAGGCACGTTCCGTTGTAGCATCGTTTCAGTTTTGTGTTGTGTCGCATTTGCAATTCGCATTGTTTGTCGTCTCGCAGTGGAAGCGGCTTCGTGTCTGGTGAAGCATGCGAGCCGAAAGGCTGTTTGACAGTTCTTTGTTCTCGGAGCATCGGCTTATCCTGTCTTATCGATGCTGGCAGTGTGAGGTGCGGTAGTGGTGCGTGCGCCAGCGTGCAGGCAGCGGAGATTTGTTTCTGAATACCAACTTAGCCGCCGTCAGCTGCAGAGCCGGATCGGAAAATCGCCAATTTCCGCAGGTTGGTTGGCCTGTTTGGCGGGTTGGCTGGCTTGGCATGCACGTCGGTGCGCCTCCTGCTGCAGTCGGTCGAGGCAATCAAATTTCCAGGTACCGGCGTCGTGCCTCTCCCACACACCACCAGCATCACCACCATCACCAGCATCACCACCATCACCACCATCACCACCATCACCACCGTCACCAGCAGTAGCAGCACACCATCGCGACCATGCCGTCGCGCCCCAACACCCGCAAAAGCTCGACGCTGCAGTCGGCGCAGGGGGCGCCCATGGCCGGCTTCGCTGCCGTCTTTGTCGGCCTCTGTCTGCTCTTCTCGTTCGTGCCGCTCGCTACAGTGTTTCCGGACCACGAGCTGCCCTCGCAGAGCGCACGCTCGGGCCAGCCGTCGCTGAGCGCGCGCGTTCAGAACGAGCTGCATCTCGAACAGCCGCGTTGCCGCAACGAGTTCTCCAGGCTGTATCCGCAGCTCGCGGCCAACGAGGCGGCATGGCGCAACAAGGGCGGCATCAAGTACGACCATGTCCAGAACGCCGCCCAGAACTGCCGCCACGGATGCGTGCATCTGATCATCAAGCACGGCCAGATCTTTGTGCGCGCCCAGGTCAAGGACTGGCAGTCGAGAGTCAGATCTACAATGCAGCTGCTTACCGCCGCGTACCAGGGTGCCAGCGAGGACGAAAAGGCGCGAATCGACGGCACCGAACTCGTGATCTCGACCGCGGACTTCGATGGATTCACCGATCCCGCGAGTAGGGGCGCAGGCTGGGTGCTCGATAAGCGCGTCAACGATACCGAGGGCCAGTATCTGTTCCCGGACTTTTCGTTTGCTAGCTGGCCCGAGGCGGGCATTGCCTCGTACCCCGAATTCAGGCGCGATGCCGAGCAGGTCAACGCCGAAACGCCCTGGCATGACAAGCTCAACCCGGCGTTCTGGAGAGGTGATGCACTCAAAGGATCCAATATCGCCGTACGTGCTTCGCTGCTCGACGTTGCCACCGGGCCCGGCACCGAGTCTTGGTCCGACATCAAGCGCACCAGCTTCTGGGAGGAAGGTCCGGGTATCGGCAAGATCGTCCCGCCTGAAGAGCATTGTCGACACAAGTTCCTCATCCACTCGGAGGGCGTGGCGTATTCGGGACGCAGCAAGTTCATCCTTGGCTGCCAGAGCACCGTGGTGATGCACGCGCTCGAGTGGGAACAGCACTTTCATCCTGCCCTCATCGCCACACCCAACTCGGCGGATCAGAACATCATCCGGCTGGACGGAAGGTACTTTGAGGCTCTGCCGGCGACCATGCACGAGCTCATCCAGCAAGAAGAGGCGAGCGCCTCCGCCGTGACGGACTTCAGGAGGCCTGGCTTGACTACAGGTAAGCGCGTGGCGACAAATGCCAAGCGCACGCTGACCGATAGGTATCTCACGCCAGCGGCGACCGCGTGCTACATCCGCGCAGCACTGCTGAGCTACTCGGCGGCCATGGACAGGTCGTCGTGGCCAAATCATCAGGGCCCGGCACTCAAGGAGGGCGCGGGAGTCAAACCGGGTGCAGGCACGCCAAAGGGATCGCTCAAGGAGCTCGGCGTCACGGGCGACATCGAGTACGGCGTTTGGCAGAACTTGGGTCAGCCAGAATGGCCGCCCGCCTAGCAATCTCGCTCGCCACAATCGTCGCTCTTGCATATACGCACACCCACAAACGGACTCTTTGACTCGCAGTTCACCACGACGTGCACGACGAACGACGGCAGAAAGGTAGAACGTGCGACCAAAGTGCTGAGATGGAGCAGATGGCTAAAAGTACAAAGGGGGGAGCTGCTGGGTCTAGAACTCGTGGGCGAAAATATCGTCTTGGCGCCGAGGCTGTTGGTGGAGGTGCTTGGCGGATGCTGCGGAGGATTCGAACGTGGCGCGTGTAGGATGTTCGGGCGTACTGATGATGAAGCTCTCGTCGCTGCTTGTGGCGAGACTGGATCGACGGCGCGAGCGGTCTGAGTGTGCATCGCTGTCGAGCTTCGCATCAGGCGTGCGGGCGGGTTTGGATCGCGAGAACCTGGCCAGCTTGGACCTCTTTTCGACTGGTTCGTGATTGTAGTTGATCTCAGGCTGCGAGGGGTCCTTGTTGATCCACTGATCCGGTTCCACCAGGCCCGTCCTCTGGCCTTGGAGCGGCTGTGTATTCCAAGGTGCCGTTACGCCGCGCATGTCGCTGTCGGGCTGAGGTTCTTCGACCACATGCGCCACGCCCTCGTCGTCGTACACCACGCGCTGGCTAGGTGGCAGCCGGTCGTTGAAGCGGCCCGTCCAGGCGCGTTTCTTATCGAGCTTCTTCTGCGGTCGGTCGTCGACGAGTCCGTATCGGATGGCCCAGCGTGGCGTGCGCGCCTTGGTGTCGTTGTTGCGTACGTTTTGAATGAACCAGTTGTGCAAATGGCCCGGAATGATCCCGCAGATCGTGAGCAGGACGTTGATGAAAAAGTCACGCCCGATGCCGAATCGCACAGCCACCGCGAGCGGCGGAAAGAGGAAGCCGAGTAGTACAATGAGGCCCGTGAAACCGTAGTGGTTCTTCCACGAAAAGTCGATCTTGCCATCTTCGGTGCGTGGAATGCCGTTGCGTAGCAGCTTGGACATGGCGGTTGAATAGACACGGCTTGGGGGCGGGTGGCAGATTGAAAAATGACAGAGCTTGACGAAAGCACCTTCTATCTACGGATACGGTAGAGAGATGGGTGTAGAAGTGGCAGTGGAAGTGGTGGAAAGATGGACAGATGAACAGATGTGTTCTCCCATGGGCCTCGGTGGCACGGGCTTTGGAAGGCGCTGTCTCAGTCAAACTGCGGCGACCACGAGGTCGAGACGGCCACTAGGGTCTCGAGGCTTGGCTTTGCACAGCACTGCTCCCCCCGCCTTGCTCAGCCAAGCGGGGTTCGACGTGGGGATGGCGTGCCAGGCTGCCAAGCGCCCGTCCAGACCGGACATATACCGGCGGAATTCGACACACAGCTCGAGCACCTGCCACACTGAGGGCGCGGGTGACGTCGAGGCATCACGCCCCGAGCCAAGCTCCGACAAAGCCAGCTTGCGACGGGTGGGCAGCCGAGTCAGGGCGACCGCGCGCGCCTTTGCGAGCGACGAAGCGGCGCCAAATTCGCCGGCTAAAGAATTTTACTCGTCTTGGCGTCCCCGCACGGCCAACTCTCCGCCGCACCCAGCTGCGTCACTCTGCATGGCCTCCCCAGCCTCTGCCGAGCCTATTCCAACGCCCGCCGCATCTCCGACAGCACAGCAAGGCCAATCCCCCGTCCGTCTGTACAGCATACACACAACGACAATCTTTTTCGATTGCTTCATCACACTGATCACACTGTGGATCTGACGGCAAGAGTGCATGAGAGCAAAGACCTACTGTACTCGAGCTGGTCGACTGCGAATTGGAGCAGCTGCAAAAATGGCCTTCGACTCGTACTTTGAATCAAACAACTAGTATAGAGCCCACTGAAACCCCATTCTGCATGACTTAACTTAATGGATCCCCGCATGATGATCAAGAGTGCATCCGACTCACACTCGCTCGTGCTTCTTCAGCCCTTGCCTTCTAAATTTGCTCGACCGAGCTCTTGCCGTTTTCGTGATTCTGGACTGTCATTCCGATTTTATTTCGCGAGAAGAATGGAACATCGCCTCGCGTCAGAACGCAATTGTTCTCAGGTCAAGTGATGATCAAGAAAAATGCCCAGTAAAGTCAGGACTAAGTTACATGTCTGCGATCACTTGGCTCATAGGTTAGGTCAACTTGGTTGTGGGCCGTGGGTCATTAACGAGCTCATCTGTGTAAATTCGTTCGGAGTAACTTAACTTAAGTTACGTGCAGCATATGAGATGATGACGATACATTCATCAAAACAGAAGGCTCGGCCAGGGACTCTACCTGTGCATTGAACAATCATGATTGCTCTAAAAACGAACTGATCTTTTTTTTTGAATCGAAAAGACACTGGCGTTCAAAAAGGCCTCCAAAGGCCGTTCTAGCTTTGTGTTTTTTGGTTTCACTAATGGTCCAGTTTCGTAAATGGGCCACTCACGTGAAATTATGCGTCTGAAGTCCTCATTTCCCTCGCACCTTGTCGAAGTGAGTAACCTGATGCCAACGTAAGATTCTTTGAGTGAGTCCGCGATTTAGAAAAACTTCAAATCATGGAACAATCGCCGCGGATGAGCGGCTTTCCGCGTGGATCGTGGCTTCTGCTCGGTCTCAACATTGCTCGTCGTGAATTAACTTAAGTTAAGGGCTGACCGGCCCCGCGCCTGACACACGAAAGTGCCCCGCGTCCGTCATTCTTATGAAGATGACATTTCTGTTATCACGGTGTCACTTTTTACCGTGACTTGACGCTGTACATAATAATTCAGAATTTGCAACGTCCCAGGTTGCATTCATAAATCATGATCTTCTTATGATGTTCACTGCATCATTATTTTTTTCTCATAGTTGTTCCACGTGCTATCTTCACACAGTCCTGCTAAATTAGCTACACGTGGTTCAGGGAGCGAAATCCAGAGTTCTCGCCCCCTGCATAAGCCGGAAAAACGGGAATCATATCCTAACAAAACGGTAGCTGGCGAGGAGCAGCCACCCAGCAGCCACCCCGGGTGGCTGAGGGGTGGCTGGGGGGTGGCTGATTTTGCCACCCCGGGTGGCTGCTGGGTGGCTGCTCGTCGCCAGCTCGCGTTTTCTTAGGATATGAATGGGCGGATACCAGCCAGGCATCAGCCTGGCGACCTGGCTAATATCATCCAGCCAGCTGGCAGTCACTCAATCGGGTGACTGGCTGCTTCGACGCTTGCTGGCTGCGACCCATCAGGCAGCCTGATCGTTCGCACGGCTGCTCTACATGCCTTGCCAGCTCGGTTCGCCGTAATATGCTTGATCACCGGAATCACGTTAACTTAGGTGGTTTGTTCTGAGTCAACGTTGCAAGCATGAAGGTCCACCATTCATGCAGAGTAAGTTAACTTAACCTCAGATATGTTAGTGGACAGCAGACGCTTGCGCGCTTCGAGCCTACTGCAGGCCACCGAGCTCTGTTTGCGAATGGAAGCCCGCTCGATGCGTGTTTTAAGCAACCTCAACTGACCCGTCCAAACAGTAGTAAGTTCATTTACCTTTGGCCGAATTGAGATTTGCAGCAGAAATTCTGGAGTAAGTTATTGAGTTGAGTTAACTTACCAGAGCATGAGAACGAAGCTGGGATTGCAACTTGAGAATTTGTCGTCGCCGCATCCCATTCCCGTTTGATCACTGTCATAAACATATCCTAAAAAGAGGGTGGGGTGGCGACGGTCAGCCACCCATCAGCCACCCCGGGTGGCTGTTTGGGATCAGCCACCCCACAGCCACCCACACACACATGGGTGGCTGATGGGTGGCTGCTCGTCGCCACCCCACCCCACTTGTTAGGACATGAATCAGGAAGCATTTGTGCGCACCATGTCATGCGAGTTAAGTTCTCGAACTCGATATCATGTAAGAATCATGATTGCAATGCTAGCTTGACCTGAATAGCACGCTGTAGTGTGACTTCATCATGATTCAGTCACATCAGTTGATTTGAATCAACTTGAGGTTTGTCAAGTTACGATCGACAATAAATAAGTTAAGACTGAAATCCAGGATCACTTGACAGGGTGATGATTGGGGGGACCCGTGATGGGCAGATGCTGTGCCCCCAAGCCGTGTGATATGTAACGTTAAATTAGATGAGGTGGACTTGATAATGGATTTATGACTGAAAGTGAGATACAAATGTCGAGGTCTCGGATCCCAAAAATCATAATTTGGGCAGTCACAAATCGCACGTCTTCTCGTCGTGCATGTTCCACACAAAAAAATGTGCATCTGCTCGCACCCTTGGATCATGAACGTTGACCAGTAATTTAAGCTCGGCGATGTCGAGGCAGCAGAAAGTGGTCCTGGAACAGCATACATTGAAGGCAGACGGAGGTTCATGTGTGTTGGTGGGTCGCAGTTGACTCGGAACTCGGGGCTGTCTGAAAATGCAGGACCCTGATCCTCCACATGAATTCAGCACCCCATCGTGGCTGAGTCGTTCGCCATTCGGACTCGACGACGACCACCATCTTATGCTCTGCTGCACCTCCAGACAGGACGTAAGCTCTTGGACCGACACCATGGCCTCCAAGCGTCAGATCCTGAAACGCGCGGCGTTGCTGCCGTTCCACTGCCAGATTGTCAATTCGCTCGTCCCAGCAGAGGACGACAGTCCGGACGAAGGTGACGCGCTAGTCATCATTGCCCGAGGGCTCGGGCTGCGTAGGATCGTCAGTACGGTGCTGCGCATATACGATTCTCCGAACAGCCTTGTGATTCTCGTCAATGCCACGTCCGAGGAGGAAAGCGGGATCGGCGAAGAGCTGACGACGCTCGGGGTTCGCAAACCAGGGCTCCGTGCGATCCACCACGAGATGCCAGCCAAGCAACGGTCCGAGATGTACCTGTCTGGCGGAATCATGAGCGTCACATCGCGAATCCTCGTGGTCGACATGCTCAGCAAGAGGATCCCCACTGCACTCATTACCGGATTGGTCGTGCTTCACGCCGAGAAAGTTACGCCCACCTCGGTAGAAGCCTTCATCGCACGCATCTATCGCCAGGAGAACAAAGAGGGCTTCATGAAGGCCTTCTCCGACAATCCCGAACACTTCACCATGGGCATCAGTCCTCTTCAGACGGTACTCAGCCAGCTGAGAATCCGAAAAGTCGAGCTGTGGCCGCGCTTCCACCAACAAACGAGCAAAGACCTGGGCCAACGCAAGGCAGACGTGATCGAGCTTCATCAGCCCTTGAGCCGATCGATGCGCAACATCCAGACGGCCATCATAGAGTGTCTCGATGCATCTCTGTCGGAACTCAAACGCGGCAATGCCAATGTAAGCCAAAGCCCTAAAGCACACAAGCCGGGCGCCTCCCTGTTCGCTGACCACATCGACTGACATGGACCAATCTACACTCCAACGCAGGTCGAGACGGACGACTTCTCCATTGAACACGCGATATTTCGCGCGTTCGACGTCATGGTGCGAAGGCAGCTCGATCCAATATGGCACCGAGTCAGCGCAAAGACCAAGCAGCTCGTCGGCGACTTGACCACTCTTCGCAACCTCCTCAAGTAAGTTGAGCTTTGACGCGGCCCACCCGTACCGGGCTACCTACTGACTGATCGCACTCTTTCATCACCTCCTGTCTCGCATAATTTTGCTCAGCTATCTCCTCACCTACGATTGTGTGACGTTCAACTCCTATCTCGAGACCATCCTGGCTTCAAATACGACCAGCTTGAGGGGCAACGCTCGTCAAAATCAGTCGGCTTGGCTCTTCATGGATGCAGCCAACGTCATCTTTCACGAAGCCAAGAAGAGGGCGTATATCTGGGATGAGGCCCGCCGCAGACAGGCCAACGACGCGTCCGACGCTCATTATGCCGACGACGAGGAAGCATTGCGGCAGGTCGAGCACGGAGCAGCAGCGCAGTCCGGAGCTCCTGCTCTGGGCCCGATACCGCCCGAAGTGGAGCCCATCCTCGAGGAGAATCCCAAGTGGCAGCTTCTGCAAGAAGTGCTGGACGAAGTTGAGCAAGAGATCCACTTCACTTCCACAGGTAGGGCCATGTCCTCTCGAGACTTTGTACACGACACGCTTGCTAACATTCTTCCCTCATCTGCAGGCTTGGAGACAGGGAACACAATTTTGATCATGTGTGGCTCGGAGAGGACCAGCATGCAGTTGCGGCAGATCATAGCGACCATGGACGAGTGCCCTCCTGGGGAACCGGGACAGAAACTACTCCGACAGCTCCTGCGCTCTTACTTCTTATGGAAAGGCGGTCTTGGCAAGCTGTCGTCCGACCAAGGAGCCTCCAACCAACCCGGCGGAGACTCTCGTAGTGCCCATTCGTCTACGGCACAAGGAGCAGTCGGATCGGATGGACCGGTCAACGAGGCACTGAAGCGAAAGCTAGCATATCAGAAAGGTCAGCAGTCCAATGCGAACAAGCGACGCCGGCAGCGGGGCGGATCGTCAGCTGCGCATGCTGGAGGCCGTTTCAGCAGTGCTACCGATGCCTCCGGCCAAGCTTCTTTCCAAGCAGAAGCAGCGCAGGTGTCCGAATTGTGAGTAGCATTGCAAAGCATCTCGATGCTTAGGTGAGGACGATACTGACCTGATGCACCAATCTTCTTTACGCCGCCCTGCTCGTGACACAGCCTGGCTTCAGCAGCAGACAGCAACGAGGCAAGAGCGGCTCTGGCTGATGCATCCATCGATTCGGAGCAAATCTCGGACGATATCGATGAGGTCGAGTTTGATGCATTCTTCGGAATGCTGAGCATGGAGAATCTGGTTGTGGTGCGCTCGTATCGAGGCGATCAGGACGACAAAGTCCTCCAAGAGCTTCGACCCCGCTTCGTGATAATGTACGATCCGGATCCAGCCTTCGTTCGCCGGGTCGAGGTTTATCGCAGCACCAATCCCGGTGTCGGGATTCGAGTCTACTTTCTCATATATGCGGATTCCGTCGAGGAGCAGCGTTATCTCAGCTCTCTCCGAAGGGAAAAGGAATCGTTCGAACGGCTCATTCGCGAGAAGTCGATGATGGCGCTTCCACTCTCGGCCGACGGGCGACCCATCGCAGAGGATGCTGATCAGCGTTTCTTGCGTACTGTCAGCAGTCGCGTAGCGGGAGGACAACGTTCAGCCACTGCAGAGCCTCCACGCATCATCGTCGATATGCGCGAGTTCCGATCGAGTCTGCCATCGATGTTGCACGCGGCGGATATCCAGGTCATTCCGTGCACATTGCAGGTGGGCGACTACGTGTTGACGCCTACGATGTGTGTGGAACGAAAGAGTCTGACCGACCTGGTGCAAAGCTTCAACTCCGGACGACTGTATACGCAGTGCGAGCTGATGTGCGTCCACTATCAGCACCCGATCTTGTTGATCGAGTTCGACCAGGACAAATCTTTCTCTCTCAAGTCGACCAGCGACGCAAAGCCAGGAGGGCGCGCGACGAGCTCAGAGCTCGACATCCAGGCCAAGCTGGTGCTGCTAACCTCCTCCTTTCCACGGCTGCGGATCATTTGGTCCAGCTCGCCGTTCGCCACCTCGGATATCTTTGCGGAGCTCAAGCAAAACTTTGACGAACCAGATGCGAGCAAGGTTGCGCTTGTCGGCCTCGACGACATGCTCGAAGCAGAGGGCAACGGCGGCAGTGATCCGACCAAGCGTGCCGAATGGCAATCATCAGGCGAGCACTCGTACAACCTCGGTCCTCAAGATTTGCTGCGCGCCTTGCCTGGAGTCACAACCAAGAACTTCCGCTACGTCATGAGCCAGGTGCGCGACATCTCGGACCTGTGCAACATGTCTCAAGAGGAAGTTGGCGAGCTGATCGGCGTCGAACCGGCGAGGCAGCTGAGTCGGTTTTTGAATCAGGGGCTGTGATTTGTATGATGCAATTCGAAACATGATGATGGTCGCTCGACGTGACGGTCTGCTCAATCATGAGTGGCGGTCGTGCACTCGTGGGCCGCACAGCATTCTCAATGGACGCGCGCCGAGAGTACGCCCGAGAGGTCGCACACCGATGGTCGAAGATCTCAAACTTTTATTCGTTTAGGGATAGGATTGGAGAT
This sequence comes from Moesziomyces antarcticus, assembly GCF_000747765.1. Lineage (NCBI taxonomy): Eukaryota > Fungi > Basidiomycota > Ustilaginomycetes > Ustilaginales > Ustilaginaceae > Moesziomyces > Moesziomyces antarcticus. The sequence continues at coordinate 586,397 of NW_014639004.1, read as the reverse complement.
TTGGACAGGCCTCGAAGGGCATGGAGCTTTTCCAGATCAAAATTTGGATGCGTCCAAGGCAAAGGGCGCGGCGCAAATGCATGTTTAGATGTTGCGGGCGATCTCCTCGGCCTTCTTCTTGACGTCGTCGATGCCACCGCACATGTAGAAGGCGGACTCGGGGAGGGCGTCGTGGTCACCGCGGAGGATCTCCTTGCAGGCCGAGATGGTGTCCTTGAGCGAGACGAGCTTGCCCTCGAGACCGGTGAAGACCTGAGCGACGGCGAAGGGCTGGCTCATGAATCGCTGGATCTTACGGGCGCGCTCGACGGTGAGCTTGTCCTCTTCCGAGAGCTCGTCCATACCGAGAATGGCGATGATGTCCTGGAGCGACTTGTAGTCCTGGAGGAGCTTCTGGACGCTGGTGGCGGTGTCGTAGTGCTCACGGCCGACGACGGCAGGGTCAAGCATACGCGACTTGGAGTCGAGGGGGTCGACGGCGGGGTAGATACCCAGCTCCGAGATACCACGGGACAGCACGGTGGTGGCGTCCAAGTGGGCGAAGGTGGTGGCGGGGGCAGGGTCAGTCAAGTCATCGGCGGGCACGTAGACGGCCTGGACGGAGGTGATGGAACCCTTCTTGGTGGTGGTGATGCGCTCCTGCATGACACCCATGTCGGTGGCCAGGGTGGGCTGGTAACCGACGGCCGAGGGAATACGGCCGAGCAGAGCCGAGGTCTCGGAACCGGCCTGGGTGAAGCGGAAGATGTTGTCGATGAAGAGAAGCACGTCCTGGCCCTCCTCGTCACGGAAGTATTCGGCGATGGTGAGACCGGTAAGGGCGACACGGGCACGGGCACCAGGGGGCTCGTTCATCTGACCGAAGACGAGCGCGACCTTGGAGTCACCCTCGAGGTTGATGACACCGGTCTCGATCATCTCGTGGTAGAGATCGTTACCCTCACGGGTACGCTCGCCGACACCGGTGAAGACGGAGTAACCACCGTGAGCCTTGGCGACGTTGTTGATGAGCTCCTGGATGAAGACGGTCTTTCCGACACCGGCACCACCGAAGAGGCCAATCTTACCACCACGGGCGTAAGGGGCGAGGAGGTCGACGACCTTGATACCGGTCTCGAGCACCTCGGCCTTGGTGGACTGGTCGACGAACGCGGGGGGCTCGACGTGGATGGGAGCGAGCTTCTTGCCCTTGATGGGTCCGCGCTCGTCCATGGGCTCGCCGATGACGTTCATGATGCGGCCAAGGGTGCCGGGGCCGACGGGGATCTGGATGGGAAGGCCGGTGTCGACGACCTTCTGGCCACGGACGAGACCCTCGGTACCCTCCATGGCGATGGCACGGACGGTGTTCTCACCGAGGTGCTGGGCGACCTCGAGAACGAGACGACCGCCACCCTGGACATCCTGGACCTCGAGGGCGTTGAGGATGGAGGGGAGCTCCTCGGTGTCGAACTGCACGTCGACGACGGGACCGATGACGGTCTTGACGGCACCGGTCTGGCCCTTGGGGGAGGTCTCGGTGGCAAGGCCGCGAGCTGGAGACAAAGAAGAGAGCGAATAAAAAATTGCGAGGGGGTCAGCACCAGAAACGGGGAGCAGGAAAGAGCTGTCGCGAGGTGTGATGCGAATGTCGAATGCACGTGTCGCTGACAATGGCGGCTGCGATGACTGCTGTGCTCTGGGCGGGCCGGGACAGTATGCACTATCGAGAGAGTAATCGCATGGCCGGATCAACGGAGTGGGATCTTGGGAAGGATCGACAGAAGCATGCCTATGCGTGACGCTTTTGTTTGCGCACTTGGTGGCCGTAGGCAGACCTTATTTGCGAGGATGCTGAATGTACTCCGATGATGTGCGAGGGGCGTGTGCGTGCATTGTCGATGTGTCGGCAGAAGACTTACCCTGGACGGCGGGCTTGACGGCAGCGATGGCGACCTTGGGGGCGGCGGCACGGACGCTGGACGAAGCGTTGACAGCGGCGCGGGCGACGGTGGAGAGAGCGGCGGCGTTCTGTCGGGCTCGGAGAGCGGTGCGGCTAGCAGCCCGCACAGCGGTGCGCTGGATGACAGGCATGATGTCGATATGGGGTAGGGTGAAGGAGATGGATGACGGGGAGGAGTGAGAAGGGGGAAGAAGGGAGAAGGAGGCGCTGGGCGGTCGCTCTCTCTGATCTCGCGCTTTGGTCGCTCGCCCGCCCTGGCCACAGAGGAAGATTCCGAAATCGCTGTGATCGCACTGCTGCTTGGGATTGGGATTGAGCTTGGGCTTGGGCTTGGGCTTGGGCTTGGGCCTGGCTCTTCCAGCGGCCGTTGGTCCGGCGCCCAGCAGAAGAATCGAGGCGAGGCGAGGCGAGGCGGGCGGGCGCAAGGATTTCTCGGGCGCGCCAGCCGCTGTGCGCGAAAAAGATGCGCCAGGCCAAGGCGACCCGCGCCGTCGCTCGGCGCGCAAACAGCGCAGACAGGCAGGCGAGCACATGAGACTCATCGCACCCCATCCCCAACCACCGATCAGTCCGACGAATAGGAAAGCGGGCTGGTCCACTGCCCGGCGCTTTGGGAAGAAATTTCAAAGAAAAGACTTGCCTCAACCCTTTCGAAATACAAGAAACTGAAAGTGGTTTATTTTCGAAGAGCCCTCTTCAACAGCCACCAACAAAAGTTTGAAGTGGCGTCTTCAAAACGGACGCTGCCCTGTTAAAAAGGCTTCCACTGCTGGAAGAAGAGCGCACGTTCCTCAAGCACCCGGCGAGTTCCTTGCCCACAACTTTGCGAGCCGGACGAATCGAGGGCAGCGCCTGGCATTGCGGATCCGGCACGATTCGGTTTGCCCGCCAACGACAGGACTTGTGCCATTGACTTCCAACCGCAAAGCTCCCTCCATCGTCGCCAGCTCAGGCGGGATCTGGCTCGAGCACCTGTTGGCCCGGTCGCCGCTGCGTCCTGCTGCACATCCGTCATAGAATGTGCATGGGCGTGCTTGGGATCGGGACTGTGCTGCGGAGAAGTGAGGCCTTGATGCCGCTGGTGACTCCATCCGTTTCGACCCGGTAACAGAAGCGCACGGCTTCACGTGCGAGTAAGTTTTTTTTTGACAGACGAGGGTCTAACAAATCTATCAATCCTACCGCGACGGTCCCATCGATTCCTGGTTCAACGCGAGATTACGCCATGGCAGTCATTTGCATCACCATGATGTGAGATTTTGTGAGCAGCGAGCCCACCGAGTGGAGGTTTGGCGTGTCCGAAAGAAGAAACGGCACCTCCCGATCTCGAAATGGCCGGGCACAGTTGCAGGAAGGGAGAGGCAGAGGCAGAGAGAAAAAGGTGAGATGGATGAGGTTGAGAATTGGGCCCATCGGCACGGAGCAGCTGCGTCACCAGGCGCCCAAAGGGTCGATTCGGGCTCGTGGCAGTTCGAGTTCTTCGAGACCGGCTGCCCGCTCAATCCGTCCAGCGATCTGCGCCGTCCAGCGTGCCGATGAGGGGCCGTGAGAGTGAGCTCACTCGACGGCCGACCTCCGCATCCGCCTTGTCGATCCACCATCACAGCCCGACGCTTGTCCACTCCATCCAGGAAACAATACGCCCGTCATGATTGCCAGGACCATCTCCAGATCCGCCAGACCACTGGCCCGCTCCACCGCAGCGTCCTCGCTCGCCCGTCTCCCCGCGCGCCGATACGCCTCGAGCTCGCCGCTTCCTCTGCCACCCAAGTCGGACGCTCCGTGGGCTATCGCATCCGTGCTCACCTTCGGCGGTCTCTTTGTCTATCTCACCGCACCTGGCGCCAAGGGCGACGACCACCACGGTCACGGCGCAAAACACGACGACGCCGAGGAGCACGACGAGGAGGAGGCAGAGTCCGAACCCAAGGAGCCCCAGGAGCTTCCCGACGGCAGCATCGAGCACCCCGAGGGCTTCGTCGAGGTAAAGAGGCCCGAGATGCGCCACGACGCTCCCGAGGGTGACAAGCACCTCGACTCGAAGAAGATCGCCGACGAGCACGCCTTCGAGAAGCAGGCCAAGGTCAAGCGCGAGCGCTCGCTGCCCGCCGACGACACCACCTTCAAGCACGGCGTTGCGGCTGCCAAGGACGGCAACCACGTCTCGGACCCAAAGTCGGTCGTTGCTGCCGCCAAGACTGCGAAGGAGGAGAAGGCCAAGGCTAAGGCTGACAACGCCGCCGCCTCGGACAAGGACGAGTCGTCGGAAGAAGACTCGGAGTAGAACCGAGCATTAGCCTCGAGTTTCCCTCATCTCGCTTCGTCCTCGGACGTCCTCTTTCCAAACCCATCCACACACAACTTGACAACACTCGCGTACATGAATCGATCGCGTACATGAATCGAATAGCATTCTCAAAATGCCTGTCTTTGCGTACGCACAGGATCAAGTCGCTGGCCCTGATCGGGCAGCGACTGCCACCGAATCGGCTTCTGCATCGGCACTGAGCGCGACGACGTATTCTCGCAGCTCTTGCCTATCCAGAAGCAGCGGAGCGGTGACCAACGATGAACGATGGCGGTAGCGCCAGAGCACATGCGAGCAGGCGATTCTGATCTCGGGCTCGGATGCGTCAAAGACGAGCCACCATGGCGCCGGATCCACGGGCAGCTTGACGCGCGGCACGCACAGATCGGCCGCCAGCGCAATGGCTGCACATGCTACTACGTGCGGCCCGAAGAGACACACCACGGGCGTCTGAAGGCTGCAGATGAAGAACAGATGGCAAGATTTGTGAGCTGTCGAGACGTTGGGCGCTGTTGACATCGCTGCTTTCATACCTACGCATCATTGAGAAAGGACCAAGCATACTGTGCGAAGGACATGCGCTGCAAAGATGGCTCCGTGTCGCCTCGCTTGGCATTGTCTGGTGGCTGACGAGCAAGTGTCTTGGGGGTGACTTGGAGGTCGGAGCTCGCAAGGCCAAGAGCTTGCAGATAGTTGGGCAGAAGAGCGTGTGGCAGCACCACCTGAACGTTGAAACCCAGACGCTTGAGAATCTGCATTTCGGCCACCATAGCGCACTCGCGCAGACGCTCGTACTCGCCGGAATTGTATGCCAGAGGACGGTACTTGCGAGTCGACGATTGCGACGACGTTGCGTTCGCGACACGCACTCGATCTTCGGGAGGGACGCGATCTTGCAATTGAAACATGGCAGAGTGGAAGGCGTTGACAAGGTGTCTGAGTAGGACTTGCGTCTCCTCTAGCTTTGTTGACAGCAGTACGCACCCCAGTGCGATCTCGCTGGCGGAGAAGTCAGCCATAGAAGAGGTATACCAGAAGCGGTGGAAGAAGACCTGGGCCACGGCTGCAGTCCTCTGAGGAAGACGGAGAAGCACTCCGGTCTGCTGGATGATCTGACAGCCCAGGGCGCGGAGCTCCATCTCGAGATGGTGGGGCAAGCCGTCGTTCATGCAGGGCGTGAGTTCCAGCTGCTCGCGCGTGGCTAGCGGATTCAGCATCATTGTGAGACCTTGCAGCGCGAGGGAGCGATTGGCCTAGGAACTTTGGCACGCGCTGGTGATGGTCGAATGCTGTCACGATGCTTGGGTTCTTCTTCGTGACGCTCGTAATAGATGCAATTATGGCTCGGATGCCATATTGCTCTGATGCTCACTTGGCGTGTATGGGTGCCATCGACCGTCAAGTGGGCACTCCGAGGAGCCAAGAGGAAGTCATCTCGGTTTGGTTCTCTATCTCCCTGCGCACATGAGTGTCTGATGGTGATCAGGACGATCGAAGTATGCAAAACGTCGTGAAGCGCAGTCGGTTGGCACGGTGCGCGAAAATTGCATTTGTCAGATTGATCGAGATCACATATTGGAACCGGATTTTGAGATAGCGGTGCATGCAGCAGAGCACGCGTTGTGTAGCTCGTGAAAGAAAAGCGAGCTTTTGGGGAGAGGGGGAGAACCGAGGGTAGTGAGTGTTGTTTGTCTCTCTGCGACGCATGGCGGCGGCCTCTCGAGGTGTTGAACTGGAAATTCTGGCAAATTTCCACTTTTTCACGCCGAAGAGGTGTTGTTCCCAGCGGCAGCGGCGGCGGCAGCAGCAGCAGCAACATCAGCAGCAGCATCAGCAGCAGCTGCAGGAGGGCTCGGCGTGCAGCTGCGAGGGTCTCGCTCCCTTAGATTCCCACCGCCAACGGCACTTGGATTCATCCACCGCCGAGACGTTCAGCCGCATGCACCCAAACACTCGCAACCATCATCCCCACTCCTTATCTCGAACTTCTGTCGTCCCAACCTCGCACTCACTGCACCAGTTCAGTCTTCTTCGCACCCGCCTCAAACTGGACCGACTTGGATCGCCCCGAAACAGCTTTTTGGTCTGCCAGACCTGCGCTCCCCCACATTGCCGCCACAAGATGCCTTTGCAACGATAAGCGCGCGCATCCATTGGCTTTTGCTGCAACCACGTCTCGGCAACACACTGCAAGCCCTTCTGGCACGCCATCCTCTCGCGGCCAGTGATACAAGATGTCTTTCATCTCGTCAATATTCTACCGCGCCGCCGTAAGCGAGGAGTCCAGAAGGGCTCCCGTAGGCAAGTTCAACCGTCCCAGGCGTCCAGCGCCCCGAACGGGCAGTCTCAACCCCAACGACTTGGACGGCGAGCTTCCGATCGACGATGCTTCCGAAATCCCAGGCGAGCCGTCGGATGCCGACACTTTCCAGAGCAAGGTGAAGGTAATCGAGGAGATCATCGCCGAGGAGAATCTCTACAAGGTGCTCGGCATCGCGCGCACCGCCAAGAACGAGGACATCCGTCGTGCCTTTCTCACAAGAAGCAGGTCTTGCCACCCGGACAAGTTCCCGGACTATCCCGACTCCACCATCGCGTTCCAGAAGCTTGCATTCGCCTATGAGACGCTTTCCAAGCCGGCGTCTCGCCAGGCGTACGACTTTTCGCCTCACACCCACTCCATGTTCAAGGGCAAATCTCCGCACGATGCCTTTGACGACGAGTTCGGCGAGGCTTTCGCAGATGCTACCCTGCAAGACGTGCTGTTCACCGTCTATATCGAGTTCTTCGAGGGCGACTTTACATCCGTCAAGGCGCTGCTCAAGGTCCTCGCCGATAGTGGGCTGGGCACCTACAGCGATGCCAACATCAGCAGCATCGAAGCCAAGTTCCGCGTGCTCTCGCGCCTCATGCGTGCCACGCGCAGATACTCGCGCGTGCTGCTCAACGAGATGTCGCGCCTCTACGAGATTCAGCAGGACTTGCGCGGACTGTCGTACTTTGACATCCCGGGGCGTCTGCGCTTGACCCTACAGCTAGCACGCGTCACGCTCAGCATTCCGTTGGCCATCGATCAAGCCATGCAGAATCCAGAGGATTACGATCGCAAGGAATTCGGCCAGTGGTTCGAGGACATGCGCGCGCAGTCGTCCGACTACGACTCGAGCGACGACGACAACGACTCGGCTCGTGGCGATCGCGCATTCGGCTTGCAGGCCGAGGCGGATGCCAACGCGCCTGGCTCCGACGAACACGCTCGCATGCGCTACGTTCGTGCGCGCGACGCCCGCATCGCACGTCGCGCCGCTGAGCGTCGTGATCCAGCCTCGCAAGACGGCCCGAGCGTCAATGCGGAGGCGGCGGCCCTCCCACACGAAGAGGAGGTCAAGGAGCTGCGCGCCGGCTTCTTGGGCCCCACCACCACAGCACTTTTCACGGGCATGGTCAATCTGCTCGAAGCGGGCGAGGGCTGGGTGGGAGGCAAACCTGCATCCTGATCTCCAGATCGCACTGGACACAAGCATAGCGAGCTTCAAAGCCTGCGTGCAACCACATCCACTTGATCTTTCTCGCAGATCTCTCCTCGCATGAGGCCGCGGTGCGGGTCCCTCGACGCACCTGCGCCTCCGTAATATACCCCGTCTTGGCGCTGTCTTTGCCGTTTAGCCCTCATTGGAGAGGTCGCCTGGTTCGATGTGATGCGATCAGCTGCTCCGTCGTGTGGACCGCTACGAAATCGGCTCGAAATTTGATGCGCGTCGGTTTGGTGGCTGCTGCTACAGTATTATAAATTAGGGCGAGTGTGTGATTTCCGGGTTCCGAGAAAAAAGGGTGACGTCCGACACTTCACACTGTGCGCCACCTTGGCCGTCGTTGGAAGCTGCGCATCACCTGTCGATGATGATCCCAACATGACAGCCTCCACCGGCACGCGCGTCGCCCCCAGCGCTGCGGACTCCCAATGGCTCTTCGCGCCTTCGGATCTTCTTCTCACACCCTCTGTCCTCGGCGGACTGGATCCTGCGGAGGAGAAGCATCGACGCTGCAAGGGTGTCCATGCCATCTACCGGATGGGCGAGTACATCCGGCTCAATCAGCACGTCATGAACACCGCCTGCATCTACCTGCACCGCTTCTTTATGCGCAAATCGCTACAGAACGGCAATGTCGGGTATTCGCACTACGAGGTGGCTGCCGCTTGCGTGTTTCTGGCATGCAAGGTCGAAGAGTCACACCGCAAGCTGCCGAGCATCATCGATGCCGCCATGGCGTCGTTCGACAAGAGCCCAGCTGGGCAGCAGAGGTGGTTGGAACGCTCGTTACGAGCCGATCCAGCGAGCAAGGTGAGTACCTGCGAGCTGGCGTGCCATTCGGATCGCGAGGACTGACTCGGCCGCATCTTGGTACTCATAGGAGTTCGGACGCTGGCGCGACACGATTCTGGTCAACGAGGAAGAGCTTCTCGAGACGCTATGCTTTGACCTTATCGTCGAGCACCCGCACGAGATCCTGGTCAAGGCGTGTAGCCGTCTGGGCGTCGACACGCCGCTCGTCCGATTAGCGTGGACGACGCTCAACGACACGTAAGCACCACAGCCCGCGGTCAGCAATGCAACGACACACTGACGCGTTCCGTTTTTATTGTTCTTTGAATAGTCTGAGGGACTCTATATGCGTCACGTTTGAGGCGCCCGTTTTGGCGGCCGGGGCATTCTACCGCGCATGTACCGTGTCTCAGGTGGAGCCGACCAAGTTTAGCGCCCAATGGAAGGGCAAAGAGGCCGACGAGGCGCAGCTTGCATGGACCGACGTGTTTGACGTCGATGAAGACGAGGCGGCGGAAGCCGCACGAGCGATTGGCAGCGACGTGTATGCATCGCACGAGCAACATGCGCATTGACCGAACATCTCAACACGAGCTTGCATGTGGCTTGAAACGGCAACCCTTCTTCTTTGCGAGCCAAAGCAACACGGCAGTGCCCCTTCGACGAGGCTGAAGCGATCAAATGCACACGGGAAGAGGGTTGGTTGGCAGGTGCGGCGCAGCCAAAGTGAAGCTCACGCACTGACCCGCGCCTGACCATATTTAAATAATAACGCGCCGTGGAACGCACGGTCCCTCTGGCTCCTTCGAGCGCAGCGGCTTTCCATCCATCCACCACATCTCCTCCTCATCATCACCTCACTCATCGCCACTCGATCAATTACTCTACCATTTTTACTGTCGCTTCCGCTGTGTTGTCCATATGGACTTCCGCATCCCACACAACTCGATCACTGCCAGTGATGGCAAGGCAGCGCCCTCGACGCCGAGGCGCGCGCACGCACAGCCATCCGAGGAAATCGTCGCACAGGCGCTCGTATCGCCCGACCGATCAAAGGCACGTGCATGTGCATCTTCGCTCGCATCGCTTGGCGCATGGCGAGAACTTTGCTTTCTCCACGAGGAGATAAGCCGTGACATCAGGTTGAGAGACAATTACAACAAGAGACACTTGCGTACTCTCGTCGAGATTGCGCTCGAGGAAGCAAAAGAAATTGTCGAGATCATGCCTCGACTCCGCGACGCCCTCATCCCGCGCGGGTATGCACTCGACACGTCTCACTCGCTAGCACTGCAGTCGGCCTTCGTGGCAGCCTATCGCGACGTCGGCGCACAGCTCGAGCCTCTCGCCCCCGACCATGCGCTGGCTTACGTGCTGCTCAAACTGCCGCGATTCCTCCAATTGCCCTCAAGAGATCCAGAGGTGCGCGAAACGAATACGCAGCTCGCCAACCAGTTTGGCCGCGATTACCACGGAGACGCACCAGAGCGCTTTCTTGACTTCGTCATCGACCTCGACCGTTCCTACGACGCGCTTACCCAAGGCGACAAGCAACCATACTATCGCGGCACTCCCATCGTGCAGTCCAGCGGTACTGGCAAGACGCGCATGGTGCTACAGCTGCGCTCCTACGCGCCCCTCCTCTACGTCTGCATCCGCGACCACTTCGCCGACAACAATGCCAAAGCGGGCTATCCATTTCCCGATGAAGGTGTTCGCGACTACTTCGACCCCGTGGCTGTGGACGACTCGTACATGATCCAAGTCACCTGCTTCCTCGCCGCCTGGTTTCAAGTGCTAGCAGAGGCGCTCGCCAGCCAGCATGCTCAAACGAGCAACTCCTGCTCCGACAAGATCGCCCAACTCAAATTCGCTTATCTTTGGAAGCTCAACGCGCTCGACGAGCCCAACGGCATCAATTCCGCGCGCAACGATTTTTTCGATCGAGTCTCCAAAGCCGCCAGTGCAGTTTTTGGCATCGCACGCGTCGACCATCGCACCAGACTCACGCGCATCCGCCATCTTCTGCGCGAGGAAGAAGAGAAGCAGCAACGCTCACAACATGCACCCGGTCACATCGCCAGCTCGTCGGCGTGGCGACTCGAGCGGGAGAAGCTGCTCAACGTGATCATGGAGGAGCAGCTTGCCGGTCCGCTTGCGGCGCTCAGCGAGCAGCTGCAGGATGTATTGCTGCATCTCAGCCGTCTGCACCCGGGCCGACCCAATCCGCCACCCGTGCTTGTCGCTTTCGACGAGTGCGTCCTCCTCGACCGCGACCGCGAAGGCGGCGAGACGCAGCTCGACTGCCTCCGTCGCGTGTGGAACTTCCTCGGCAATTTACGCAACAACGACGGCGCCGGCTCGGCTCGTTTCTGGCTGGTCCTCATGAGCACCAGCAGCAGCGCCGCCCAGCTCGTCGAGTACGTCGGCGCAGGCCCATCGGCACGACGCAAGGAGTCGGCGCCCTTGCCTACCTTTGTCGGGCTCAACCTTGACGTGCTCGCCTCTCAGGACGCGATCAACGTGACGTGCGCGGCGCAGGTGGCCGAGCTCCACCACATGGTCAAATATGGCCGCCCGCTCTGGAATTCCTTGGTGGGCTTTGACGACTTTTGGCACTCGGCCAGAATGAAGCTGCTGGGCGGCGACGACTTCTTTGCGCCGCAAGAGGTGATGCAGTGCTACAGCGTGCTCGCTTCGCGCCTCGCGCTCACTCTTCTGCCTGCTCAGTCGAGCGATTTTGCGACGCTCAATTTGCAGAAGACCAATGCCCAGCGCGCGGTGGATCGACATATGCGCATCGTCGACGACATCGGCCAGGATGGCAGCATGCGTGTCATCTCGCCGTCGGAGCCCGTGCTGGCGATCACCGCCGCGCTCATCATGCAGCCCATGGAAGAGGTCGACACCGAAGTCGACGGTCCCCTCCGCGGGCAGGGGTCGACTATGTACGCCCGCATCCTCTCAGAGTTTCATACCAGCTGCTTGCACAACAAGGCGCTGCCGCTCTTCAAGGGCGTGTACGGGGAGCTTGCAGCGCGGATCATTCTGCTCGCTGCGTGGGACGCGGCGAAGCGCGACCGCATCGTCGGCGTCTGGAGGCAGGATCGGCTCCGCTCGGCGTCGTCTGCGGAGCGCCTCAAACGGTACGCCGCGATGCTTGGCGAACCGGAGCCGGTCGAGCGCTTCGTCGCTGGCTTGGCTGATCCCAACGAGGTGGACACCGAGCGGCTCAGTCAGCGCGTACAGCAAGTCAAGGAGGCAGCGGGCAGCGCGGAAGCCTGGGTTCACTTCAGCCATTTCGACGTGCTACCCGAGCCTATCGCGCACATCTCAACCGACTATCTCTGGTTCTGCTGGAAGCGCGGCGTTGCGCTTCAGATGGCGCACGTTCAACGCGGTATCGACGGCATCATTCCCGTGTTTCTAGGCGACCTCAAACAGGCCTTTGACGACGAGAAAGAGGCGGCGAAGCAGATGTCGTATATTGCATGGGAGGCCAAGCACCGTCTTGAAGCCCAGCCTTCGTCCCACACCGCCTCCCCTGGCCATCTCGCCGGTCCTCTCCTGAAACACACGATCAAGAGTGGCCTGTCAGGTGGCGCGCTGACGAAGCGTGGCATGCTGACGGTGCTGATGGATCTCAGCGCAACGACAACATTCCTTAAGACGCAGACGCAGCGACCTATCATCGAGCCTTTGTCTGCGGATTCGGTGCGCCTCAATGTGCGTGGAGCACGCGACGCGACCTGCTTACCTTGCCTCGACAGGCTTGGCATACGCGATGTGCTAAATCGACTGCTTGGTACGACGATGCAGCAGGCACGAAACAGCCTCAACCAGGTGGGCAATCCGATCTGGAATCACGAACATCATCCCGACCGTCACAAGGCAGCCCCAAGCGAGGAGCAGATGCAAATTGATTAGGCGCCGGAATTTTGTCGAACACACCATGACCACCCCATGCGAGCTCAATTGAGTTTGTTTTTTGCACACACATCCTGTAACGTGTTTTCTATCTCGCGAGGCCCTTTTATTAATATTATCAAGTGTGTTGCACGGACCCCACAGGCAGCGGCAAGAATCGCGAATTCCTCACGAATTACATGCCGAGCATTCCCGAGCGTCTGCGAATCTTCAGGTCACCACATTATTTTTGCATCGGCAGAACTGCCGCTCTAGTCGAGTCCAGCTAAGAAGTCGACGACAGTCTCGTTTCGGCTTGGCAGTTGGAGAGCGCGATCGCTACATTGCCCCGTGTCAGAATTGGAGGATGGGCAAATTCAAGCTTGCGATGGTGGCGGCCATGTCGCTAACGAATGGCATCGGTAAAGATGGTGGGCTTCCATGGCGACTCAAGGGAGAGATGGCATACTTTCGGAACCTCACCAGCCACGTCTCGGACGGAGACAAGCAGCGGGGCGTCCGCAACGCCGTCATCATGGGCAGGAAGACGTGGGCCAGCATCCCGCCAAAGTTCCGTCCGCTGAGCGGGCGCATCAACATCGTCATCAGCCGCACGCAAAGCGCCCAAGATCTCGGAGTGTAAGTTCCATGCCTTTGCTCCTTCGACTTGCTCGACTGCTTTGCGCATGCTAACACCTCCCCGCCTTGCCTCAATCTTGTGCGATGTCCCTACAGCGACCCTGCCTCGAAGGACGTGCGGGTGTTCGCATCGGTCGAGGATGCCCTGCAATACCTCGCCGGCCCGCCCTCCGGAGATACCGCAGCCATTGGCAGAGTGTTTGTCATCGGAGGCGCACAGCTCTACGCCGAGCTGCTCGACCTGGACAACAGCATAGCGACGGTGGACAAGCTCTTGGTCACACGCATCTTGGCGCCCCAGTACGACTGCGACGCGCACTTCGCCGAATTCCGCACGCGAGAGCAGTTGGACGCCGACGCCGACTTGGCCAAGAAAGTCGCTCCAGCCGCGATCGGGGCACCGGTCGAGGCGTTGCTCGAAAAGCATCTGCCTCAACTGCTTGAGCAGTCGCGCTGGACACAGGCTTCACCGCAGGCATTGCGCGACTATCTGGGCACTTCAGTTCCGGCTGCTCTTGCCGACTCGCCGGATTTGGTGTCGCGCGAAGACGAGACTTGGTATCAGTACCAGCTGTGGATGCGCCAGGACTGAATCGCAAACAATTTCTAAGTTACCGAGTGGGGGAGAGCGTATCTCTCTGCGTGGAGGCCGGGAAGTGACAGTGTGCGAGTGAGAGCGACATGGATCGGCAAGAGGCGACATGAGGTTCATCGAGTGAAGAAACAAAGCACTCGGCAATTGCAGCCGAGGGACAGCATCCAGATTTGGCGATGTGGCGGAACAGGGGCGAACGTGCTATGAATGTGATGTAATGGCCGGGAATCAGTTGGAAGCGGGCTTGCGGCAGACGAAGAGCATCATGGGGGTGAAGAGCTTGGTGCGGCCGCCGTCGACGAGCGCGTCGGCAGCTGTGACGAGCGATGCACCGACCGAGTGGGTGCCCTGAGGAACGAGGCGCAGGGTCTCGAGGACCTTGACGGCGGTCTGCGTAGTCGCGCGTCCGATCTTGGTCATGCGTGCGACGGTAAAGTAGTCCCAGACGGTCTGGCAGTCTCGGAGGCTGCCGGCGATGGGGTAGTACCAGGGAATCTTGTCTCCGCGGTCGGCGAGATCCTCCTCGTGCTCGATCTGGAAGCCGACGGTCTTGAGGGCATCGCGTGCGGCCTTGATGGAGCGCATCTCGGGGATGCCGTCGCCGACTTCGATGCCGTGCGCGATGCGCTTGTGCTCGGGGTTGGAGGCGTCCCAGGCGTCGGTCATGCACCACTCGTACACGCCGAAGATTCCGCCGGGCTTGAGGACCTTCTGGATCTGGCCGTAGATGCCCTCGAAGTTGGGAGCGTGGCAGGTGGCCTCGATGGCGTAGACGGCGTCGAAGCTGTTTTCGCCGAACTGCTCGTCGAGCTTCATGAAGTCACCCTTGACGAACTCGACCTGGGCGGAGAGGCCGGCCTTTTCGGTGTACTTGCGTGCGCGCTGGATCTGGTATTCGTTGTTGTTGAGGCCGACGATGTTGACGTCTGCGAAGCGAGCGATCTCGCGTGCGGGGCCGCCGACGCCGCATCCGACGTCGAGGACGCGCATCTTGGGCTTGAGGCCCATCTGGTGTGCGAGGTAGTGCTCGTGGCGGGCGATGGCCTGCATGAAGGCCTCTCCGGGGTAGTAGCGGGCAAAGTGGAAGTTCTGGCCCCATCCGTACTCGTAGAGGTCGGTGGCGCCGTCGTAGTAGCCGTTGACTACCGAGGTATACTCGGAGAGACGGTTTGCCATGTCGGTAGCCGAGTCATCCTTGGAGTCCTTCTGCCAGAACTTGGTGTAGTTGGCGATGCCCTCGTTGTTGCGGACGTCGGTAGCTGTGGGCGCCATTTCTGCAGGAGAAGAGTGATGGGAGGTCAGTTGAGCGGGCTGGCGCAGGTGTTGCATGCATGCAGGTGCAGTGACTTACTGGAGGTTGTCAAATGAGTGTTGAGAGGTGTAGGAGGGAGATATTTAGCAGCGGTGATGGTGGTGGTGGTGACGGTGTTGTCGAAGCGATGGTGGAGATGCGGAGTTGCCAAGACAAGGGTGTTGAGGTTGGCCACACCACCACACGCAGGTGCCATTTGGCCTTCTGCTGCTTGTTGGGTCGGTTGGGCTGCAGCCGCCCGCAAGAGACAGGGACAGAGAGTTGGCCAGCGCGCCTCGCAGTTCTTCTTGCATGCACGCGGCTGTGGCGGCGGAAATCATCAGATTTTGAGTGCATCTGCCGAGGGGGGGGGAGAGAGAGACACACACACCCGAGCGCACGCAGTCAACCCACGCACGCAGGGTGTCGCGTCTGATTCCGACTGATTTCGAAAACGAATTTTTGGAAGGCAGCCGACACAGCCATACGCTGCCACCAGTCACTGCGCGGGGATGGGCGGTGGAAAAGGAGCGTGAATTGGGCGACACGCTGCCGCGCACCAGCACGCGTTCTTCCAGGACAGCCAATGATACTCGGCTACTGAAAATGAGCTGATTCCCTCTCGCCGCCGCGCCGGAGCCCACCATCCCGTGAGAGAGGGAAGGCTGCTCGACTCGCTTTGTAATCAGTGGTCATCATCGCTCCTCCACTTGGGCAGGTCAGCCCTTTTTTGGTGCTCTCGGCATGGATCGTGTGCTTTTTTGATGCTTCGAAGCATCCTTTCGGCACCGCCGCTTCCACCACAATCACAGAACGAGCCTGCGGAGGAGCCGACAAGCAGCCATGTCTTCTGCATCGGAACAGCGAGACCTCTTCGGCGGTGCGATCACCGTCAGCCTACCAGAGGGCTTTATCGATGCCAGCGACTTTCGGCAGGTTCCCGACAACCAGGAGGTTTTGGTCCGAGACGACTCGGATGTGAGCCTGATCGTCGAGGTGCTGCAGCTAGCCACGGACGAAGGAGCCGGCGAGTCACTCGACAGGGCTGTCAGGTAAGTGCTGCTTCCTTTCTTGGCTGTCTGACCTTGGCTTCTCATCGCAGCTGACGCTTGACTCGCTTCGATGCTGCAGATTCCACTTTGATTCGCTCGCCCACGACAATTCGGCCAGCAGCTCCTCGATCCAAGCGACCCAGATCCCCACAGAGCAACAAGCGCACTCATCCGCCACTCCGCCACCTGCACTGCTCACCGGAACGCAGCTCGTACGCAAGTTTGGCAAGTCCACCGAGCCCGAAGAGCAAGTCACCATCCGTGTGGCGCTTTGGCGGCTCGTCTCCAAAAACATCGATCTTGTCCTCAGTGTCAACGAACCGGCCAACGCCTCTTCATCACCAATGAACCAATCCGGCTTGGCACAGTCTGCGTTCGAGGCGGCAGCAGCCTCTCTGCAGATCCGCGACTGGGATCTTTTTGCGTAATGCAATTCTTGCATCGATGGCCTTCCGCATGTGTGTGGCTCAGATACGTAGACCAATCCTTCCGAGCGCAGTGGGTATGATGTGGTTTGACTGTTTGCTCGGTGAGCGTAAAGTCGATTTGGTGACTTGGTCCAAAATCGCCACGCCAGGGTCCAAGGCTACTCAGCCGGCGCGTGCGTGGTTCAAACGCTCTTTTGGGTGATTCACACGCAGCTGTGGCAGCGCGTCACCATTTCGTGCAGATCCCAGCAAATGCACGTCAGCTTTGGCCACCTTGAAAGTCCATCAATATCGCACAGCGCCGCTTGCTCCTCACACCCTCCCCATCCATCCATCCATCCATCCATCCATCCATCCATCCATCCATCCATCCAAATCCGTACCGCAGTACATTCCAGACCTTCCTGCGTTGGCTAGAGCTCGCTCTGGTAACAGCTTCAGTCTCGTTCGGCAGGATACACCTCGCATCGTTCGACCTGGCGAGCTCAATCGCACCAATGGTGGCCGTCTCCCGCACCGGCGCGTCTTCCTCCCTCGCATCCTAGCGTGACGTACGAGTGCACAGTGGCTCTCAGCGCCATCTGGACCCTGGATCTGCCTCGCATCCCACCATGTCGCAGTCGACGCCCACAGCCGTCACCAAACGCAAGGTGATGGGTCGTATGGACTCCGCTCCTGCCGAGTCCCCCTCCGGCTCCGTCACCCCAAATGCTCGTCCACGCATCGTTCGAGCTCAACATGGCTACTCTTCTCCTTCTCTCTCCAACACGACCACACCAACTGCGTCTCGTCCCACCGCAGGCACCGGACGCGCGCGTGTTGACATGTCGGCGTTCGCAAGTCCAGCTCAATCCAGCCCAGCCATGTCTCCCTCTACCAGTCGCCCCATGTCGGCATCCTCGGCCGCATCAGCCAACATCACCGCAAGGCTGTCTGCTCCATCGCCTTCCGTTCGCTCCCACACACCTTTGCACGCCAAGTCAAGCTCGTCCACGGTTGGCGTCGCTGCATCATCCTACAAGCTCCATGAGGCCCGCATCGATCCACCAGTCGACCCAAACCTCGCATCTCTACGCTCACCCAGGATACGCACTCGCAACGGCAGCGTCGATCTTTCCGCCTCGCCTTCTATTACATCGCCCTCGTCGAGACCACCACCAGCTTCTCAGTCCATGGCCTCCATCCCGAGAGCCGAACAGTCGCAGTTTCACAAGCCCTTCGCAGCCACCGCGTCACCTCGCCCCGCTCCAGCTCTGCCCACTCGTCAACTGCTGTCACCTCAACGTCAACAAGCGCCTGCAGACCAGGCAGCGCTCAGAGCTACGATTCGTTCTCCCTCACCCACCCAAACAGCAGCATCCACTCCCTCAATCGGACGCGCGTCATGTCTTCAAAACACGACGCAACCACCCACCCAGTACCCATCAGGGCGACAGACGCCTTCAATAGCCTCGGCGCAGGCCTCGGCTGGAGGAGGCACCGCACCGGGGAGACTAGCGAGCGACTTTGCATCCAGCACGCCCGCCGACGATCTCCCCGCGCCCCCACTCTCTGCAGGCGAGCGTTGGCCCGATGGGGCATCGGGCGGTTACTTCCGACCTGATCAGACCCCGGCTGCGTCCAACTGGCGCGCTTCTTTACGTTCCGGCTCTACATCCCAGCGTGCTGCCATCCCATCTGCCTTTGCGGATCTCGCGGATGGCCTGCGTTCGCCACGTCGCTCCGAAGACGCTCGCAGCAGCTTCGCCTCGAGCTCTCATTCGGCCTTGATGGCGAGCTTGCCGCTGTCTCCGACCTCGGACACGCCGCGATCTCCCAGCGAGGCCGGCGAGGCCGAGGAGGCTCGCATCCATCGCAAGCTGCTCGACTTGGAGATCACCAACAAGAGTCTGTTGGCCATCAACTCGGCACTCGAAGTCACCAAGCTCAAACAGGCCAAAGAGATTCGCGAGCTCAAAAGGCGTCTCAGAGAAGGCAGGAGTTTGTCGTTCGGGGCTGTCTCCCGCGACTCTGTTGGGAGTGGCGTGTTTAGCGACGATGACGCCCTCGAGTCGGAGAGCGACGACGATGCTAGCGATTTTGTTATGGCGAGGGAGGATCCAGAGTTGGAAGCGGCGCATCAGCGATGCAAGGACTTGGTCGACGGTATGGTCGAACAGGCGCGTCGAGCCATCCTTGCCGAGTACGAGGCTCCGGAGAATACGGGCGGCAAGGTGCTGCACCCCGCCGAGATCGAAGAGATGCAACGCGTCGCCGAGGAGGGCGACGAAACGGGAGCCGATACAACGTTTGCGACCGACCTGCTCGAGACGTCCATCACTTTCGACCACTCTTCCGGCGACACGAGCCGCGAGGATCTACCAGCTAGCTCGTCTCTGCAGCTACCGAATGGCGTCCATCTACCCACCGATGCAGCATCCTCAACCCTCTCAGATGACGCCGTTGACGACGTCCTCAAGCAGAGCGGTCCATATGCAAGCGGTGGAGATGTATCCATCGACTGACATTCGTGTCCGCAACTCGAGTCTCGGCGACAGCTTTGTTTTCTGATACCAATCGTCCCATC